>NC_136516.1:23844950-23909950 GCF_053919585.1 Euprymna scolopes | reverse complement strand
TGTGCTATTATGTACCTATTTGCATGTATATGGTCTGAAAAACCTATCTATATAACGAAGCATATAAGCCTTGAATTGCACCACCATTAGATTTCTGTGGCACGCCAGCGTTAATACTGTGGGCTTCCCAGTTCGGCCTAACAACGAATACTTTAATGAACCTTAAAAAGATTTTAAGGTTGAGCATACATTATCAGCAATGCTGTAGCGGGAAACCTTATGGAGTAGACACTTCTGACAGACTCTGTCAAATGCCTTAGATATGTCAAGAGCTATTGCTCTAGAAACGAACCGATTGCCAATAGATGAACTGATCCGCGTCATAATACCAGTAACACATTAGCAATGGACTTCTCAGAACACACACACACACACACACATACACACACACACACACCCACACACACACACACACACACACACACACACACACACACACATATACATATATATAATCCTCATATTAAAAATTCAAAAATATATTTTTTCAATCATTGTAAAAGTCTAGTCATCCTCAATAAATGATTAGCTGTGCGTGCGTCTGTCAGCGCCATGTTCATGACATTTCCCGTATTACTTTTATCGCTACGATTCGATAAGCTAATTAAAATGTGTCGGCGAATCCTCAAGTATTCCGAGAGAAGATTCAGACACTAGATCTCCAGAAATGGCCTGAATATTATTTGCACGAAATTGAGATTGGAACCTCTAGCCGAAATAGTTTGAATCTCTTCGGCGTCTCATTGAAAATAGTACGCAGAATCTGTAGAAGTGCACTCTTTGCGGTTTTTACAGGCCAGGAACAGCGACTGCGAAAATTGAATTCAATTATCAACCACTGAAATCTTTAACAACATGGCAGAGTTAGTCGAATCACATTCTAGCAAAACTGATCGAATGGAAACTCCACAAAGATAATGCATCACCGTAGACGACACTGATAAATACTTGCAGAAGTAAGTACTTTCTAGAGAGTGAAGAACGCTTCATAGAGGTTCTGATTTGCCGGACGCGATCATGTGAGAGGAGAAAGGAATATTCTCAAAATAGTCAGTGATGCTTTGTAGAGGAAAGATTTCTTATCGAAAGCAGAGATGAAATTAATTTTTGATTAACAAGCATATTGTTATGGTTTGATATATATATATATATATATATATATATATATATATATATAGAGAGAGAGAGAGAGAGAGAGAGAGAGAGAGAGAGAAAGAGAGAGAGAGAAAGAAAGAGAGAGATGTTATTTGTTTTTGCTTTTGCGATAAGTTTTTAATGAATTCAATTATTTACGAAAGTGCATTTTTACCTAAATGCGAGTTGGGAATAATTTCCCCTTTAACCAAGCGGTATATATATTAATTTTAAAATATATCCATCCATTGAAATGTGTTCTGTCGTCTACGCAAAAACAAAAAAATAACATCTAAATAAATCGCGATATATCCAAGCAGTCATTCGAGATGGGCGAGCGGATAAAGAGTTTAGGCTCATTACTGTGGGATCCCGATTTCGAAGCTCGCTGTATTCAGCCACTCTGATGAGACGTAGACGACGAAACACGTGTCAATCGATAATTATATATATACATATAAGTATAGAGAAATAAAAAGGAACACACTGAGTTATGTGTTCATCAACGTTTCATCTTTATTTTCGAGGAAGTCTTGAATTACAGACGAAACGTTGATGAACACATAACGCAGTTTGTTCCTTTTTATTTCTCTATACTTATATATATATATATATATTTTGTCGGAATACTATTTCCATTATTCTCATCATATATAAGTATAGTATATAGTAAAATTGTCTCTATAATAATGGATACGTAATCTGCATGAATGAAAATATATTTAAACGTATCTTACGACCGGGCAACTCCATGTGACCTTTAAGTATATATATATATATATATATATATATATATATTATAGAGAACGAGAAAAAAAAGAGATATTAAATAATACAATCATAAGTAAATAATGATATCAACGTTTTATCGCATGACCCATTAATGCATGAACAGTCTTTAGATAATATATCTACACGGCCTTCCGATGAACCCAAATCATTTGTCATTTTGATAACATTATGGCAGCGTAAGAAGAGAGCAAAGATTAATCTAAATTCTGCGCGATCAATTAACTCGACATAACGAACAACTCTTTCATTTGCGATAGTAGAAAGTGCTAATTGCCCGCCATTTTGGAAAAATCAGTTGAGATTAGCCTCGCACCAAAAGATACATATCAAAGCGACTACTCACACAGAGCCGAGTCAGTGTGAGCCATTGCTTTCAAATAAGTTAAACATCTTAACGGATGTGCGAGAGATTGGTTCACGCGAGGACCATTTATTAACGTTTATTAAATTACTCGAACTATTGTCTGTGGTCTACGTCATTAAAAATACATAGTATTAGTCAAGTTGGCGACCACGCCAAATTATGTTTCACGATTTTTTCCTTTTTTTTTACATGGGAGGCCACTACTAATAAACGTTCGGAGGCCACCCTAGGACAATAGGTAAGCGTTGGGTAGACGGTGAGACAGGGTCAATCATAGTGGAACTGGGTTAGGGTTAGGGTTAGGGTTACGGCTAGATTATCTAAGACGACGGCTCAATAGAAATTTATTCGCATTGGATTTGAAGACGACAATGTTATAGTAAAACGGGAAGCAGACCTACGATATTGTATTCCACAGACGGACAAATCTAAGCAAGAAACTCTGCTCATGGAATTTCCGTTTAGTTTTAGGCCCAGATACAGAGGGCTGGAAGTTGTTGGCGGTTGTTGCAGCTAGCCGTATATTTGTTGGGAACGTTTTATGGGAAGTTACCGTAGATTTGAAACTTTGACGAGCACTTATCATAAAAGTAACGATGAAGCAGAGATAGATTTGCAACGTCTCTTCGGTGGTAAAAGGGAAATGGTTATCACCCCCTAACCTTTGCAGATGGTTTTGCACCCTTTCAAGGCAAGAGATGGTACTCTCTGCAGCTCCACGTCAGATGCATCAACAGAACTTCATTTTAGGCTGTATCTTACTCTTGTACAGATAGAAGATTTCGTCAAGAGTGAAATACTTTCTGGAGTGATAGAACGATGCAACCATTAATCTAGCGATTTTGACAATGGATCTGATGTAGGTCTTTCACTTCAAGTCAGGGGCAACGGTCAATCATAGAAGTTTTCAAAGCAGCTGCTTCCTCATGATAGGAGCTGTTCATTTCAATTTAGGCAAAGAGGGATATGAGCGTTGGTGGTGAAAAGATAGCTGTTTGGTTTTGGATGCATTGAAATTAACATTTTTAGCCCATTATACCACACGCCCTGGATCGGAGAAGAGAGAATAAAAAAAGATCCTGATCTTTGTCAGTCTTTGAAGGGTTGTAATAAATGGTAATATCGTCTACATAGATTTCTACGAATTAACAAGGAAGAGAGGTGGGCCAACGATAGATTTCTGTGGCACGCCTGCGTTAATACTGTGGACTTCCGTTTTCGGTCCGTTGACTACTACTTTAATAAAGCTTTCAGAGAAAAAGAACTTTTAGGTTGAGAATACATTACCAGCTGTAGCTGGACATCTTTGGGTGTAGACCTTTGTGACAGACTCTGTCAAACACCTTAGATATGTCAAAAGCTATTGCTCTCGAAACGAAGCCATTGTCAATAGATTAACTGATCCTGTGTGATATTACCGTCAGCAAACCAGCGATAGACTCAGAGCGGAAATCATTTTGTATGTCGCTAAATAGTTTATCATTGCATATGTGTTTGCTACAGTTGTATTTATCGCATACTTCAGTAACTTGCTTATGACGTACAGGAGTCTGATTGAGATGTACTGAAATGCAGAAGATCAAAGCGCCGACTTCTTTAAATAATAAGCAGACTGCCGGGGGTTTCCAAGATATTCGGAAGCATCTTTCCTAAAGGCAATGCTTGAATAAATTTGTTAGTATTGAAGCTAGTTTAGTTCGCAGCTTTTCAAGCAGAACGATTAGAGTACTGTCAGAGCCAATTGCTTTGCTTGAAATCAAGACTACTGAAAAGCTTGAAAAAATCTCGAGCAGTTACATGAATACCGCTACGAGTATTAGCAGTCCTTTATGAAAATACTAGAAATATCATTATTACAAAGGGAGAAATTGGATTTGTAGTTCTGAACGAAAAGTTTACATTTGTCAGATGTTAAAGTTATCACCTAACGTCCGTTGGTTATGGTTGGGATTCACGTTGAGCATCTGTTCAGAACCTTGTTTGTTAAGTGCCAAAAATCATGGGAACTTAGCCTCTGCCCAGCTACTTTAGGCTTAGCAGTTAAGGAAAACAATCTCTCTTTCGGCAGGCGTTACTAGCAGATTTAAACGCGGCTTTAATTTCTGAACATCTGTTTCCTTTAAATCAATTAAAATAGTGATGTTCACGTACTATACCAGCAGCACATTCAGGCGTGCATCACAGTTTACTATTTGGTTTAAGTAACAAAATTTTAGCGGGGGTATAGTTATCAAGGCCAATAGTTAACCAATCTGTCATGTCATATGCTATGAAGGATACATCCTTTTTAAACATGGGACATAGGCGTATATCTGACATGAATGTGCAGAAAATGTCCCAGTCAGATACGGAGTACCCATATTCAGTGCAAAGGACAGAAACATCTAAGAACTTCCTACTGCAAGTTTATAAAATCAGTTATCTGCTAGTTTTTATCTTAATTAAGAAAATCGAGTGATCGGAAGATTCCAACGAATATATCAAAGAGAATGAGCAAATTTCAGAATAGGTGGTTAGTAAAAAATTTAGAAGGCCTACAAATTGGGGAGCAGAATCGAGAACACGGGTTGCTTCCTTAACTGTCCGGGTTAGATCATAGCCAAGGGAGAAGTCATGGTAAAATCTGCCTTACGTGAGTGGCCCAGCCGTTCGATGTTATGGACATTGAGATTTCCACAGACGTGAATGTTCCATGAAGGATAAGCAGTTAATATATGGCCAATGTGCTCAACGATATCCTTAAAAATGGTGACACCATCGCTAAGGGGACGGTATAGAGCAAAAAAGCCGGTTCTGTAAGTGCTACTCGGAAGTAAATGCAAAGTAGTTTTGAACCTTTTTTAAGATATCCCAACGGTAGGAGAAGCCATCTGAATATGTAGGCACATGATCCATATCCGTGGTGCTCATGAGAGTAAGATTCGAGGATGAAGATAGATTAACCATTGATCGAGAAATCGCCTAAGAAAGTTGCGCCAGTACCAGTTTCGCAAAGGAACAACAAACTAGGTTTGTTCTCTCGTAATTAGATTTCAACCTTCGGAAAGTTGGAACGTAGATCTATGATGTTAAAGAAGTAGATATGGGAGTGGAGGTCTACGTTAAATATAAGGGTTCTTGGTTTAATCTTTCTAAAATTGTTTTTATCTCTGGCTATCATGGGATTAGGAAGTTTTATGGAAAAAAATCAGTAGAATTCTTTAGAGAAAAACATACAGAGAAGAAAGAAGAGTCAAGTTAATTTGAAAAACTGACGCGGTAAAGCCCTAAAAGTTCTCACATATATGACCCAGAGAGGAACTACTGGAGACTTTTGCATGGTCCAGACTCCATTCACCAAAATGGCAATACAGCAAAGCCGGCACTTTACAGTTGCTGATAGAACAGATCTTTGGTACGGATCGTTGTCTATTAGGTGTATAACGCAAGTTCAATTAAAAGCGCTTACCTTCAGCACCTTTATTAGTGACATCTAAACTGAAGTAGGAGAAAAGATAAAAATGCTCCAAGAAAACTGCTGAACGGGTAGACATCATCTTCTGCCCACTTTCTTCAGAAACATCGCTCATTTTTATGTGAGGAATGAGGGATAAGATAGGGGGAGTGAGAGGTACATGGCTTCTGACCAACCATCCACAGGTGCTTTTCCACTCTCCGTTTGCTAATTTTCAGACGGGATAATATATATATATATATATATATATATATATATATATATATATATATATATATATATATATATATATATAAAGCTGAATGCATGTGTGTGTGTGTCTGGTCAGGAATAGGCTCCTATATGGTTGACTATTTTAAAAAACTGATTACATATAATGATAGAAGATGTATCGAGACACAGGAATGGGTATGTTTGATCTGGCAGAACGGTGGTTCATTAAAATTCTGGGGTCTTCGTTCGCGCCTGGTCCACAATGTATGGAAATAAAAAAAAAAATAAAAAAAACGTTTACAAGTGTTGTTGATATAGATGTACATAAGGATACTTTGATAAGTATGTTTTTACTTAAATAGGGATGGTATAACAAAATTATGGGGTCTGCGTTCGCGCTTGGCATCTATAGAATGGAAATAGACACACACTTTAATAAAGACGTTTCATATCTATCTGCGTAAGTATACTTTGATAATTATGTTCGAGTTTTAAAAAATATGGTATAATAAAATTATGGGGTGTTCGTTCGCATCTAACCTCCATAGAATGGAAATATGTCACAAAGTTTAACAAGTTTTTTTTTTAATATAGATCCACAGAATATTGTGGTAAGTGTTTCAGTGTGAACAGGTATTGTATAATAACTTATGGGGTTTATCTATTTTATTTTTACTTTCATCATATTTTGCTTTCGTTTTGATACCCTCAAATTCAACCCAACCCAAATTTACAACCCTTCCTTTTCATAACCTATCATACGTTCATAAATCAGAGTCCGTTTTCTGTAGGCTGTTTTTGAACCCAGTCAATGACGGGTACATTTGCTAGTGTGTGTATATACATATATATATATATATAGTGTATGTGTAAATGTGCAACATCATCTTACAATGTATGTGCCTATTTACAATTTTATGTCTATGTTTTAAGCGAGTTTGACTGGTGAGACAAATAGATGAGTGTGTGAGGGTTTCGTATACTGACACGTCAGAAAAAACAAACAGTGCACAAAAATACACTGATAGTTGGTGTAAAGGATAAAATTCCAGGTAAAATTCAGTTCTAAACCGAAACTCTTCTAAACGTCGAAGGTTCAATCCTTAGTGCAGGCGACGCTAAATTATAATTAAGGGAATAACTTATGACTTCTATCTGGTCATAACTGACAGAACGAGAACATGATAACGACGTGGATCATTTTGTTTATTTTTATGTTTTATATTGGAGTCGCCACTTAGAAATGTCAAAAGGTCACTCGAGGATAAGAGTCAATAAATGTAAGGTAATCGTTAATGGTATAAATTGGGTAGAATTTGATTATTTATGGAGACGACTCACCAAGAACTTGTTTACATTGGATTTGGAGGCTACCATGTTGTATTCAACCGGGAAGCAGGACAGCGGACGAGTGTTCCACAGGCGGGACATTCTGGAATAGAACCTTTGTTAATGAAATTTAAGTTTACATCTAGGCACAGATAGGGAGTGGGGGAAATCCTTCATAGTGGTTATAGCTAGTTGAGTGTTTATTTTGTAAATTTCTAGCAAGTGGGGAAAATAGACTAGAGTTTGTTGAGCACTTGCTATGAAAATAAAGATAGAGCAGAGAGAGGCTCGCAACATCTATTATAAGGAAAGAGGTTGCAGGGAAGAGAAAAAGGCATCACCTACTAAGTTTCGAAATAAATGGTATAATTCAATATTTTGTACTTATTGGAGAGTTCGACATAAGGATGCTCAAGTTAAGCAAAATATACCTGAAGAAGATCGGAGGATGCAAAGTCCGAAAATTTGCGCAAATATCAAACAAGTTAAGAATGAAACTACAAACTATCCATACTTCGCAATTAAGATTTGCCACTGATGAATGATGGCTGTGAATCGATGTCATACGTTCTAAAAGTGAAGCCACTTATTTCTTAACTCCAAAAGTTAAAGCGTTATGAAGCCAGTAGTATTATCATTAAAACGTTCGACGTTTTGTGCCCCTAAATTTATGTTTTTTACATAGCCACCACCATTCTCAATGCATATTTTCTAGGAATGAAATTGCACGTCTCTGCTTCTGACGCACGTTCGTGACAGGTGCTGCACGTTCATGATGGTCTCACACTGTTAATATCATGGATTCATAAGTTCAGGCATCATAACTATGTAATTTGCAGTCCTCTCTGATCCATTCTGACAAAATAAAAAATATTAGAGGTATTACTTTTGGAACGCCTTTCATAAAAGAAGTTTATATGTTTAGTAACCGTCTTAAAGCTCACATCTTGCCCGGATAATAAAATGGACCTTCCAAATGATCACGCGCAGTTTTAATTTTTGATCCGATAGCTGGACGATAAAAATGAAAGAAAAAAAAACTACAAAAAAAAAAAAAACAAAACAAAAAAACAGATGTTGAGTAAAACCAATGCTACGCCGGGCACATGACGCCGGCCACTAAGTGCATTTGCTCAAAAGATTGTTAAGAATAGAAAAAAAAAAAACAACAAAAAAACAACAACAAAAAATACTTAAATTAAAAAAAGTATTTAATCTAAAATTAACGCCGTCCATTTTCGCACGCCTCCAGTTTAATGGCGTCAAATTAGTGTTTGGAACGCGCCCCAAAAAACCCAATGGAAAATAGATAAAAGACCATCCCAAACTCGTATCGTTTGAATTCACCGATGATGTGAACTTGTATTTCTCCTACCTCTGCTCCCACACCCTCCTCTCTTTGATATCTCTGCCTATCCTTCCAAAAGCACCATCGCCACGCGCACCTGTATTAGATTTGTATTGTATTTGTTTATCTAACCAAAAGTTCTGATTGCAAAGAGAAAAAAATCAGTTCTCGTTTGCCGGCTATTACCAAGTGTCTAATTACATTTCTTTCCAGTCTTTGTAATTAAGTTATCATGGAACCTTAACCCTTACCCTAACGCTAACACTGTCCAAATATTAGAAAAATACGAACGGATCAATTTCTCAGATGAATACATTTAATTTACGCGTTCAGCGATGAAACTAACAACTTTAAGTTATATATATATATATATATATATATATATATATATATATATATATATATATATATAATTTTTAAAATGTAATTATCCACTAATAATAATAATAAATAATATATATACCGCTTTCCATGTGGGGGTACCAAATTGGTTTAAAGGGGAAATTATTCCCAACTTGCATTTAGGTAAAATGCACTTTCGTAAATAATTGAATTTATTCAAAACATATCGCTAAACCCAAAACAAAAAACAATATATATATATATATATATATATATATATATATATATATATATATATATATATATATATATATATATATATATATATATATATATATATAAATATATATATATATATACTAATTATTCAATACAGATAATTTGAATAAGCAGGTTGGATGATTCGTCTGTGTTTGACAGAACTTTACAATAAATAAACATATTTTTCATATAGATTTTTGGTTTGTGAACTCTGTATATATATATATATATATATATATATATATATATATATATATATATATATATATATATATATATACAAGAATGGTAGACTGTTGATTGAGGGGCACCTTTTGCAGCCGCAAAACTCTCTCTTCCTTTATATTGTGCCTATGTCCCCGAATTCAGAGAGAGATTTTTTAACACTTATACTTTTTAACATTCAAGAAGTATGTTTTAGCTTCTGACAGAAATGGCTTCATGGTTTGTCTAGAATAATTCCCCATAAAAAAGTTACCAGTGGTTTGCTTCTTCATGCCGGCATAGCAATGCATTTCACTTAGTCAGGCAGAGTAAAGTTTGAGACAGTATATCCATCGCTGAGCGCGCAAGTAAAATGGACGCATCTCTAAAATATGTGTTTTTAGTATTCATTTACCACTTGCGTCCCTTTTGCTTGTTTAATTTCGATTTTTTCTCCCGGTGCCTACTCAAAACTCGGCACGGACTTCCTTAAAAATTGGATGCGCAGTACGAACTGGAGATAGACAATCGATAAAAAGTCTGGCGATATGTAGAGACATCGGGTCAACAAGTACAATGAACCAACATAAGACCTATTAAGTACCTCCGCAGTACTTCCTGACGAAAAAAAAAAAAATGCCACGGCGCTTGACGGACGAAATGATTTTCTCTTTAAAAACAAATGAAAAATAAAAAGACATGAGGCTGCATAATATAATAATTTAAACTTTTGGTCGCTTATTTAATGACTACGGTAAGGGAACTCAGCATTGCCCGATCGTTAAATACGCTTAAATATATTTTAATTCATGCAGATGTTGTATTCATTATTACAGAGTATTTCTTTATTGAATATTATATTGCACCTAATATATAATACTGATTTCAAAAGTTTAAACAAATATGACTCTGGCGCCATCAGCTAAACTGAAGCCAAAACGTTTAGCATACCACCAGCGTCTCCTACTGGTGTAGCTATCGAGATATTGGCAAGCAAGATTTTATATTAAATGACTTGAAAAAATAAATAAAACTTGGGCATGCACAGAAAGAAGTAAAACTATTTCAGCAAGTTGAAATAGTTTGCATTTTAACTTGCCGACATATTCAGATTTCGTATTTTTATTACAGAGCCAATTATCTATTAAACATTATGTTCTACTTGTATAAGTAGTGAATCCAAAAGTTTAAACAAAAATAACCTAGCTGACATAAGCCAGAATCGAAACTAAAACCTTTAGCACACGACACACGTCTCCTACCAATGTAGCTCTCGAGAGACAGGTAAGATTTTAATATTAAATGACTTGAATAAATGAATTAAATTTGGGCATGCGCAGAAATACTTAAAATATTTCAGCAAGTTGAAATAGAATGTTTGTTTTTCAACTTGCTGACATATTTCTGTACACGTTATTCATCCATCCAAACAAATATTTTACCAGTTAGACACCACTGTTGGTGTACAATTCTATTTTCTGTTAATTTTAGTTATATGACTAGTAGTTAAATCGTTTATCGGTTAAATATTTTCACATAGTGAGAGACACCCATGACTACATCTACTATTGTGTCGAGAACTATCTACTTTTTTTATTTTGGCTTTGCTATATTTTCATCTTAAAAGTATTTTGAGAATTTTTTCTTACCTAAAATTTATAAATAACTCTTCCACTGAATCTTATAGTTGTTGCAGAGGGCCGAAAAGTGTAAAAATATCAAGTCGAGATGGAAGTTCTTTTTTACTCCCGCGCCGAGACAAGTATTTACTGTGAAAACTGCTGACTTCATAGAGAGCCGTATCTGTTATAGGCTGAACGACCAGTGATATTGTCGATAAAAAACGAATTACTATTATTAATTTTAGGCTTGATTTCTTACCGGCAAAAAATGTATGTGGCGTTTATTTGCAACTAGCCTGGGTGCCCGGCGTTGCTCGGGTGTTTGGAGGTGTGTGTTAAGCAAACAAAAAAAGTGTTAGGCAGGCTCGAACCTGTACCGCGAAGGAGGAAAGGAACGAGAAAAAATTGACGTCTTTGCCGTTGCGTCCACCGCCAAACCGGAAGTGGTGAATGTTTAAATTAAGACTAATCAATCGAAAAGAGGGGATGAATTTCGAAAATATCGCCGCGACCCCTCCTTGTAGAAAAGTGTCCAGTGTAGGGGAAAGAATTATTGTTTTTAGCCAATTTTTCGATGTTTGTTCGTTCGAAGGGTCGTACTTTAAATCGATACTGATCCCGTGAAAATCCATCGCCTCTGTCGAGAGTTTTAGGCAGACATACATACATATATGCATACATACATATATGCATACATACATATATGCATACATTTAAACAGACATGTGAGATTTATATCATAGATGCTTGAATGTGGCCAGCACTGGAGATTGTTCACAAAGACAAATAGCGTAATGGATGAAGTACATCTTAATTCAGTAGTAAAAGCAATACTATTCTGGAGAGTGAAGGTTTCACAACTAAAATGCAATTGTAAATTACTTAAAACTTCTACCTAGTAGAACAAAACATTGTACAAATGAAACTCAAGATCAGAACAGAAATTCGAAGATTAAATCAAGTAAATAAAAAGTTTTAAAAAACAGTGTTTTGTTTTGGTGACTTTTTGCTTCCGATTTAGCGTTTCTTTTTTAATCTTAGTTTGAAACACTTGGCCCCATGAACCCCTTAAAAGCAAACGAGAACTAAAAAATTATTTCTATCATTTGGTTGATATTTAAAACCATCTTTACAAAGACATGACATTCCAAATAACCATAACCCGGGAGTCATTCCAAAAGTAATGCCTCCTATTTTTTCATCTTACTCAAAATGTATCAGGGATGATTGTAAATTATAGTATTATGATGACTGAACGAAGCATTCATGGCCTAGATGTTTCATCTCAACGATGGAATACTGCTGCCAAATCTGGGCAGGAGCTGCTAAAAACAGCCTATCCTGCCTTGACAGAGTACAAAATAGACTTCGTGGCTTAGTGGGGGATGCCCTTTTCTCTACCCTTCAACCTCTCTCGCACAGAAGAGACGTTGCGAGCCTATCCTTGTTTTATCGTTATTTCTATGGCAGGTGCTCGTCTGAACTCCAATCTCTGGTCCTCCCTCGCCAATCTTTCACAAAAAAACACCCGTCTAGCTGAATCCACTGTGAAAAATTTCCCCCACTCTATATCTGTGCCTAAATCAAAACGTGGATTCCATGAACAAAGCTTCTTTCTTAGAACTGCATGCCTGTGGAACTCTGTTCCGTCTGCCTGCTTCCACCTGACTACAACTTTGATGTCTTCAAGTCCAACGTTAATAAATTCCTAATGAACCGCCCCCTTAAGTAAACACTTCATCAAATCTCCACACTAACGTAATGTACTTGCAATAACCCTTATCCCTGAGTGGCTTCCGGGCCTTGATAAGTGGTGACCACTGTGTAAAAAAAAAAAATGCAGAAATCGACGGTGTTTTTCAGAAAGCCACCCCTTCCACTGACAAGCGTCAAAAGCACAGATCCGTCAGTGAATTCCTTCATGCAGAGAAAACTGAACCGATCAACATTCACCGGCGCCATTTGAACGTTTACGAAACCGATGCAGTTCATGTCAGCAAAGTCAGGAGATGGGTTCGTCGATTTCAGAATAACGACATTGATGTGAGTGACAAAGCTAGCTACAAACATTTACGACAAAGGCACTAAAAGAGGCTTGCAAATGTGCATAAAGAATAATGGTTACTATGTAGAAAAATAAATTCTGGAGTATAAAAGGTCGCTTGCTTTAATGTTACTACTCCCGTCTGCATGGATATTCAACGTTTTACTCTTTAAGTAAAAACATAAGAGGTCTTAGGTATGGAACGAACCCAATAACACGAGAATATAGAAGAGGTGTTTGCTTTATTTCAACATTTAAATGATTTAAACAATTTCATTGAATGAAAACTTTTTCGATCCAATTATTCATATCGGGTTTCTGGTATGCTTTGGGGATACACATTGAATTTAGCTATTCAATGACAAATCAGAAACGAGTCTAAAAATGAATTACTTTATTGTATTCATATTTTATCTTGTTCGTTTAAAAAAGTTCAGAATTTTATTGTTAAATGTGAGGCTTCTGTGCGGGAAATTATCATGGCGGATAAAGCATTTCCTGTAACTTTTTATCATCAGCTTGCATCGCTCAATCTATATTAAAAATGTATCGAATTGTATTGCAATGTTTCATTTATATTTTCTTTATTTAATTCTTCAATACAATATTTGGAGGCATAACAATGCCGTTTTTTTTTCGTTTCTTGCATTCATCATTTGCTGGAATGTTTATGTATAACTTCAAAGGAGTTTAAAGTTTAATTCCGTAGATTGTTGATACCATCTTATTAAAAAAAAGTGTAGGTTTGTTTGGTTAGGGCTTTTTGCTATGATCACAGTCTAGTATCTGTGTTATGTTGTGGAAGACAATTCTAGATGCCTGAATGATTATTATTATTGTTTTTATTATTGAGTTGTTAACTGTCATGTAGAAAAAGATATGCAGAGAGAATGTTTTGAAAGAAAGGAATGTTTAGCTAAAATATTTATGGTAAAATATAACGAAGGAATTTTTACTTAGATTTATAAACATTAAAATATTACAAAGATGTTTATATAATAAAATAGATGTTAGAAATCAGTGTTACAAATAATAAACAATGGAATATATATTTAGTCAAAACGAGGGTGTCGTTTACGACAGGAGATTGACTTTGTTAATCAAAGGAGTTTGCTGCTGAGCTAACTGAGATACGATATAAGGAATAAACGGAGAATTCTTATAAATCCCCCAGGGAAACACTTAACTGAATAGACGAAAGAAAAACAAAAAAGAAGTCTTGTTGTTATTGCTTCGCTATGTAATGTTTTCTTATAGTGTCCAAGAGGCGAGGGAAGCCACAACCTAAGTTATAAAACGGCCATTGTGTGTTTATGTGTCATGGTTGTTAAACCTGTCCCGAACTGATGACTGTTATCTTGTCCATGTTACGTTGACTCTGTTGTAATATGTGTAAACAGGCGCGCACGCACACACAACGAATATTCATACCACTAGACGATGCACGAGCATCGGTTTCATACACACGTATGTTCATACAGACCAGACGTAGAGAGGGCGAGTCACCTGACTTACATCCATCTATAAGGTTCTGCTTGGGGACGGCTACTATACGATGCGATTCAATGGTGTTCGTGAATCTCTTCACTGAATTCTGTTTAAACCAGTGGATTACAGAATGCAGAAGCAACCCCTGAGGACATATGCAAAAAAAGAACAGTTTAAAATAAGTCATGTATCATCCAATATAACTATGCAATTCGTAGAGCTACATATTTAAATAACGAGTGTATTAAATGATATGGAACCAGAAGGAAAAAGAAGTAACCCTGGCAGAAGTCAGTTTCCCCAATGATTCAACCTGTAATAGAGCTAAAAGATAAAATATAACGAAATATGAAGATCTTATGCACGAGATGAAAACGATTTGGAATCTTATAAAAATCTTCATCATTCCAATTGCTATAAAAGCAACTGGACTCATAATAAAAGTGTTTAAAAAATCTGGATATTATACCCAGTGAACCAAGTGCAAGAGAAATAAAAACACTTGCACTAAAATGAACGGTTAGACTCTTTAAAAAGACTCATATGTTGGAATGTATGAGATAGCAGGTGAATGTCTGGTCTCCAACAGAATGCCCCATCACTAGCAAGAACAAAATGATAACAAAATCAGACGAAAAAAATGATCGGGAGCATTTTAAATATTTTCTTGACCAATATCAATTGATCATCCACTTATATTGCGCAACGCATATTTAAAAAAAATGTATCGAAGTCTACTGAAATATCGCAAAGAAATTTTGCACATTTTATTTTACACGATTTTGCATTTAGTTGCATAATAACGCCGTTATTTCCTTTAGTACTCTGTTCCGTCTGCCTGCTTCCCACCTGACTACAACTTGGATATCTTCAAGTCCAACGTTAATAAATTCCTAATGAACCGCCCCCTTAAGTAAACACTTCATCAAATCTCCACACTAACGTACTGTACTTGCAATAACCCTTATTCCTGAGTGGCTTCCGGGCCTTGATAAGTGGTGACCACCGTGTAAAAAAAAAGTACGCATCAATGGCTGGAAATTATGCAGTTTCATTAGGTTTCTGAAATTATTCGTGTTATTTGGTCCAGCAGCACTTGTGGAAATTCCACGGCGGCATCTTTTATATGTAATATATTGTTGCTGGGCATTCTGTGGATGTTCAATGTGATGGAGACTCCGCGATATTATTGTAGCATATTTGTTTAAACTATAAAAATATTTATCTAAGTAAAATGGTTTACATAGCGCCAGAATATATCTGGTTATTACGTTTTATCCCTAATATCCTTATAGGAGACTGTGAAATACTTCCATTAATGTACGCTGGGCGCGAAGTGAACCGTCCCGATATCATCTTTAGACAGAATACGCAGAACTCTTGTATCCTATCCAGAAGGCCAGGAAGGTATATTTTAGTTTCACGTACGACTGAAAAGCGACACCATTCAATTCTTTTAAATTACCTGTTTGGTGATCGTGAGATCCTATTTATTGAAAAGGAGGATAGAAGTTGATAACAGACTAGGTACATTAAATTAGCGTATCTATACATTAATTTAATGTTCATAGTTAGTTATCACCTATCTTTCTTTAAAATTTATAGGATCTCCTGATCGAATATTTTATAACCGTGAAGCCGTGACACACGTACGTACATTAAAAAGGTCCTACAGTATTAATATATATATATATATATATATATATATATATATATATATATATATATATATATATATATATATTTTTTTTTATGACTACTGTTTTTATCTTGAGTGGAATTTTCAAAACGTCTGGTAGATGTAACCTCCGAGCTTTTCAAGTGTATTTTGTCGAACTCAAGAATATTTCTATCGAACCCAGAAGGAACCGTGGCGTAGTGGATAATGTACCTGGTAAAAATCAGTTGTAAGTAACACTCCTCGTACGGTTGATGGTTCAATTCTCATTGTGGGTGACGTACAAATTACAATTTGAAATTACTTCGAACTACTACCCAGTAGTAACCGACGTGACAAAAGCATATTACCCCACTCGTGGATTAAATGAAAGATTTAGATCGTATTTCCGTGCAAATTCCCGAATTTAACGGAAAGATCTCCGAATTCACACGATACACTTGAAGAATGCCTCCCTATTCAAATGATAAAATATCCTCGAGTGTTTATAGACTCTCGATACATTAACCCTGGTTAGTACTAAAATGGTGCCTATTTGGGAATATCAGGTATTTTGTGTACTCTCGGTTCATTTCGGCATTGTTTCCAGTTGTCTGAGAATTTATACAAAATCACTGAAGTTAAGTTACACTTAACCTTGTCTGCGCTAAAATGCATTACCATTTGGGAATACCAAGTTCTGTATATACTCTCCGCTTACACCGGCATTATTTTTTAGTTGTACTGAATTCTTCTCGCCATGCAGTGCCAGCTCAATAAATCAATAAATATGTGGTCCTGGAGTATACAACCTTTACTTCACAATTGACGTTGACACACCTGTTTTCACCAGATCACCGAAAGTAAGCAACGTTGAGCCTAGCCAGTACCAGATGAGTTGCCATCTGTGAAGGCGGCGTGCTGCATGTGCCGCGAGTTAAAATACCAGGTTGAGAAACTGACGCGGTCTATCCTCTCGAGGATAGATGGGGCTCTCTTAAGCCGTGGTGGGCAGCCCATGTAGTGATGGCGTGACGACAAAAATACCCTTGATAGCCCTGGCGAAGCATCAAGTATTCAGCTACCGACAGGATTTGAATTACACTACAAACTCGTGCAGTAAGTTCAATCTCGTTAACGACCGCGTTGGTGCATGGACTTCACAATGACACACGCAGTTTATCTTTTTAACACTGGAGTCATCACTTATTAAAACTCAAAGGCCACTCGAGGATAAGGGTTAATATGTGTACGGTTGTTACTGAAACATCAGTGCCGTGATTGTTAGAGGTGGAAACCAGGTAACATTTCATTATTTTAGCGGACGGCTCCACAAGTGTTTGTTTACATTGTACTTGTAGACAACCATGTTGTAGTCAGCAGGAAAGCTGTCGAGGAAAGCAGAGTTCAACAGGCAAGCTGTTATAGGAAATAAGTTTTGTTCATATAATTTTCTTTTAGATTTAGGCACTGATAGAGAGTAGGGGGGAATTGTTGCTAGTGGTGTAGCTAGACGTGTGCTATTTGTGAATAGTTGACGGCGGAAGATTGAAGTTACAACGAACACTTGCGATGAAAATAATAACAGAGAAGAGACGGGCTTGCAACATTTCTTCTGTGGAGAAGAGGTCTCAGGTAGGAGATAAGAACATCACCTAATAGGTTTTAAATCGGGTTAAAACTCTGTCAAAGCGAATAGGGTGCTCTAAGCAGCGCCTCCCCAGATTCGGTAATAGTACTCTATTTTAGAACTTATTTGGATTTTATAAAGGGAGAGGAATGCACCGGGAAGAGATATCATTATGGGGCTCAACTATTTTTCCAGCAAAGCTGGAAACAAATTTGATGTAAGTCTCTCATTTCGGGTCAGAAGTGGGTGTCGCGCCCAGAAAATTGTGAAAGCAAGGCGCTTCTTTGAGACAAGAGAAATTCATATCAATTAGGGAAAGTAGGTATCACAACGTTATGCTGAAAAGATAGAAGATTGGTTTTGGATTTGTTACAATTAACCAGCCACTTTTGTCCCATTGCACTACAAGCTCAATGTCAAAAGAGATATAATTTAGTGTTGAACGTCAACTGAACACATGGAATAAATAACTACAATACAGAAATAAAGTAGACCAGATATATTGAAAGCAAGAAAGTATCTACAAATATTTACATAGCGTCCATTGGTATGGACGCTATGGACGGTCACCCCATTGGTCCATGGGGTGACTGTCTCTGGAGAAGTTGTCTGCTGGGTAGTCGTTGACTCTCGATCTTGTGTCTCTCTGAGTCTTTCACTGAGTCTCTCGTTGGGTCTCTCCCGTCCTTACGATAGCAACACTATTTATATGACTAACACTTCACGTATGCTAATTAGATATATCCTAACACAACATTAAGTCACTGCTGGCCTTTGAAGTATTGCTATAGAATGTGAGTTAGGAGATCATCGATAAAGATTAGAAGAGAGTTGGATCCATTATATCTTTGAGGCACGTTTCTAGTTGATATTTTGAGTTTCCAATTTTTGCATATTGGCGATTACATGACACTATCGGAGAAAAAAGAGTCGGTACCTGGAAATCTTCTGAACAGACTTTTTTTTTTCTTTTTACACAGTGATCACCACTTATCAAGGCCCGGAAGCCACTCAGGGATAAGGGTTATTGCAAGTACATTACGTTAGTGTGGAGATTTGATGGAATGTTTACTTAAAGGGGCGGTTCATTAGGAATTTGTTAACATTAAACTTGAAGACATCCAAGTTGCAGTCCTGAGGGAAGCAGGCAGACGGAACAGAGTTCCACAGGCGTGCAGTTCCAAGAAAGAAGCTCTGTTCATGGAATCCGCGTTTTGATCCAGGCACAGATATAGAGTGGGGGAAATTTTTCACAGTGGATTCAGCTAGACGGGAGTTTTTCGTGAAAGATTGGCGAGGGGGGACCAGGGATTGGAGTTCAGACGAGCACCTGCCATGAAAATAAAGATAAAACAAGGATAGGCTCGCAACGTCTCTTCTGATATTTGATATATAAAATACCTATTGCCATAGAGATGAAACTCCTATCGATAGGTTTACTGATCCTATGTGAAATTACTGTAGATCTTGCAGGACGGAAATCATATTGCATGTAACTGTGCAGGTTGTTTTTCTTAAGCATATACGGCATAATCGAAGTTAAGCAACGTTGAACCTGGTCAGTACTAAATGGGTGACCATTTAGGACTTCCAGTTGTCCTGGACTTCTCCTTGCCACTGGACTCAAACAGTGCCGATTTAGGAGAGGTGTGGTTAAGGATTGCGCAACTCTTGCCTCAAAATGACGCGTGCAACTGTCCCTACAAGGGGTATCCTTTGTATTTCGAGACTGAATGGAGTTATTGGATATTGGATTTTCTTAAGCGGTTTACAATTTCTCTATTTAACACGTTTTCAAACAACATACTCATGACACTCAAAATCGTAATTGGTTTGTACTGGGAAGTAGAGGGCCTATCTTACCAATTAGTTAATTCGGACATTGTTTTTAAACACAGGGTGTAGTTCAGACATCGAGTATCAATACATGGTTCGATAGAAATGGATATTTGAGACTTTGTAATATTTCTTCATTTGTCCTGAGAAAATCAAGTGGTCAGACGATCCTAGAGGAAGCAGAACCGAGGATGAACACAATTCAAGCCAAACCTAGTCGGGGATACACTTTTCTGTTCCCTGCAACCTATTTCCAACTAAATAGACACTGACCCTGCTTTATCGTTATTTTCATGTCAAGTGCCCGACGGAAATCCAATCTATGCCCCCCCCCCTTGCCAAACTTTAACAAAGACATTCAGCTAGCTAAAGCAACTATATATAATTTCCCCACTCCCTAGCTGTGCCTAAATTTAAGCGCAGATTCCACGAACAAAGTTTGTTTCCAAGACATGCCCTTCTATGGATTACTCTTCCATTGTCCTGTTTCTGGATAAATCCAACATAGTAGCCCTAAAATTTCAGTATTGTATACATGATAGATAGCAAATATAAATGTAAGCGATACTCTAACAACATGCATGGATGTCTGGTGTCTTCTATAGTACATGCCACAGTAAAAGCTACCCTTAATGTAAAAATGTTCTATGTTTGTAGGTCGAATTTTGATGCGAAGTTAAAATAGCTTTGAAGGGAAAATTGGCTAAAGAAACAGTTAAGTAAATGTCAGTTTCACATATGAACAACAGGTCAGGTTTGATTTCCACGCCTGGAAGATGTCTTGCTAGAGAAGGAAATCTGTCTAAGCTACAAGTTTTTGTTAACTTCCGTGTTATTATGAGTTTTCCCTTGTTTTATTTGTTGCAATTATTCATACGTAGGTTGGGGAGTATGTAGAGGATGGCAGCAGAGTTGTTAAAAGCAGGCCTGAGGGGAGGCAAAGGAAATAAAATAATGACGAATGAAAAAGAGAAGATGGAAAAACTATTAGGCGAATAACGCCAGCCCAGGAAAACGTTTTCCTCCAGCACCTTTATTAATGACATGAAAACAAGAAGAGGATAAAGTACAAAGAATTTAGTCGTCTCTAGCTACTCTCGACCGCGTATACTGTGGTTTCTTTCCCCTATTGTCAGAAAGATCGATCAATCGTTGAAGATGAGGACTAAAGAACAATATTTGGGAAGCGAGAGTTTCTGGGATGACCAAATTCGTCCACAATCTCGGCATCCTCCCTCCAAAAACGTAATCTCGTCAAAACTATCGCTCTTACTCACCTAGTCCTGTGACGTCACACTGCAACTACAAATCACATCATGTGTCAAACGAGTGAAAAAAACCTCCTTGACCTGACTCTTGTGTGAACCATAACTCAGTATTGGTTGCGTTCGGGTTTCTGAATTCAATAACTTAGGAGTGAATTTCCGCTGAAATGACAGTTAGACAAACTAATCTTTTGACATTAAACAAATGATCGTTTACGTAAACGCGCACTTTTACACATTTATGTTCCCGCTTGTTAGAGATCATGTAAATAGAATTATTTTCTTTACACATGCATGTGTGGGTGCAAGTTTTCATTCTGTTTAGTAGAGGAACTAAACTGCCCGTGCCTGAGAATGTAATGGAGACTTGATGAGTTTTCTTTTTTAACTTAGTCTTAAGGATGAGAACTGAGAGACACAGACGTGCAAAATCTCCAGTTAATATTCGTTTAGATTATATCTAGATTGCCAGATACAGCCTGTATGTATCGTCCCGCACGAGAACTGCGATTCACTAAACCCCCTATTCTCTCGACCAAACCCGTGACGTAATCTCCCTGCCATTGTTCGACAGTGAATTTTTACAGGTTTTCATCTAGGAAGTTAAAATTTGATTCCCGCTAAAATCACCCCACCTGTAGCTGAGGATATTAATCTTGGCCATCAGTTTATCTTGATATGTACTAATGTAATTCTCACCAAAATTTCTACTACTTAACATAAACATTACTTAGTGGTGGAGAGTTAACATTTTAGATAGCTGGCGTGTAAGAAGTGTATGTAATTGTGACATTTCGCTGATGGTCGATCGTCAAATGTTTTTTTTTTAGTCTATTTAATTTCTAAAAAATAAATCATTGTCATCTCTCGATTTATACACTCGTTGGCGTGAATAAACACACACACACACACACACACACACACACACCTGTTTATAAACATATTTCGCTTATTCAACATAACCTTTCGGTTTTCGAATTGCAGTCTAACAAGTCTAATAGCGTGCGTTACAGGGGAGCTGGTGGTGTGGAAAATGATTTTGCTAGACCACTCTCGTGTCGGTCTCTCGACTCCGAACTCTGTCTCCTCTTTTATATCTTTTTTTTAACGGTGGTCACCACTTATCAAGGCCCGGAAGCCACTCAGGGATAAGGGATATTGCAAATATAGTACGGGCATTGGCCCAGATGATACAACATTCCATCCTATATTGTTGAAATGTGAGTCAAACTCGCCGATTGTGTCCTAGAATTTGACCCCCTTTGACGTCATCTCTCGGTCCTTGCACCAAGACTTGTAACCGACTTTTGTTTGACGTCACTCCTCAGGGATATAGATTATCTTATATGATAAATGGATGTATAAAATGGTTTTCTTGTGTCGTCTTGTGTTCATAATTCTTTGTGGATGTGTGTGTCGCATGGGTTACATGACATTTACAATAAGGATAATACAAAAGGGACAGGAGACAGTTCTGCGTGGTTATGCATTTTCCAATAAAGAAAACATACCTTAATTCATCTGTGAGTCTTGATTGTTGAATCTGTCAAAAGCTGAAATGAAGATCACAAGGAATGACTAATAAGTCTCGGGTTATATTTTCAGACAACTTTCATTCCAAATGTCTTCCTATTTGAAAGATTGCATGCGTCTTAGATTCTGCTTTCCTGGCGTGCAGGGCCATAAGCCCCCGTTGCTAGCTGACCCTGTCTCCAATTCTTCAAATGCCTTATTCTCAAAATGACCAACTGACTAATTGTTTATTAATTTATTTTTATTTCGGAATATTATTCTCATCCGCGACGGATAGGAACTTCAAAATCCCCTAACTGCATTCAATGTAGGATTGAAACCGCTATCTTAAGACAATGTCCATCTGGAACCGTAGAGATTCAACGTCTCTATCAACTACGAAGGGCGATCAAGGTTGGATTCTTTGATCTTATAAATCCACGTCTATCTTCCATAGTCGGGTCCGTACTGATTGGTATATATATATATTATTCCTTAATTGGAATTCATTTTTGAGATGAGCATTATATTTATTTTTATTTCGAACTATTATTCTCATCTTTATTAGTTGTTGTTTTTTTGATCTTTAAATTGGTTTCAGCTAGATGAGTGTTTTTCATGAAAGTTTGGCAAGGAAGGATCATAGATTGGAGCTCTGATAAGCACTTACTATGAAAATAACGATAAAGCAGAGACAGGCTTGCAATATCTCTTCTGTGGGAAAGAGGTTGCAGGGAAGAGAAAAGGGCATCTTCCACGAGGCTATGAATTCTGTCAAGGCAGGATAAGCTGTTTCTAGCAGATCCTGCCCAGATGTGGCAACGGTACTTCATCCTTTGACATAGTTGGCTCTTATATAGGTAGAGAATTGTATCAGCAGTGAGATATCTACTGGAGCGGTAGAGTAAGCCCACCATTTTTCCAGCAACCTAGACAACAGATTTGATGTACATGTTTCATTTTATATATATTAATTTATTCCAGATGGACATTGTCTGAAGATAGCGGTTTCAATCCTACCCAAAGCGTACCAAAGGTTTACTTGGCCAAAACGTGGTGAGACGACAACAACTACGGATGGCATTTATTGCTGAGAATGCAGTTAGGAGATTCGAAGTTCCTATCCGTCGCGGTTACAACCTGACGAAGGCCAGAGGAATAGTTGGCCGAAACGTCGTGAAAAACAACAACAAATAAAGATGATAACAACAACTAATACAGATGAGAATAATAGTCCGAAATAAAAATAAATTAATATATATAATGCTCATCTCAAAACTGAATCCCAATTTAAGAATATTCTGCTTCCCTCGGCGTAGAGAGTCATAAGCCCTGTCGTTAGTGGACTTTCACGCCTGTTCAACTCGACTAATTGGCCAACTCACTTTCTCTCTTTCTAAATTACTCTGTATATATTAATTATCGGTTTCTATTACGTCATTCAATTCACATTTTTAACATGTGACTTTTTAATCACGTTTTACTTTTCCGATTTATTATTTAAAACCTATTTGCTTGTGTATTTCTGACATTAGCTTTTGTTTATTGTTCTCTAAACTAATTCTGCATACCAACAAATAATAACATTCTAATAATAACTTTCAATAATAATAATAATGATACTACTACTACTACTACTACTACTACTACT
The DNA here is from genome assembly GCF_053919585.1 of Euprymna scolopes. NCBI lineage: Eukaryota > Metazoa > Mollusca > Cephalopoda > Sepiida > Sepiolidae > Euprymna > Euprymna scolopes. The sequence continues at coordinate 23,885,804 of NC_136516.1, read as the reverse complement.
AATAATAATAATAATAATAATAATAATAATAATAATCGTTTCCTAAATCGACTATCAGCAAAGTATCGCCCCGGCATAATCTAACACACATATACAAAACCACGCTGATCAATGTTTAAAGGAAATTCATAACTTGTGTGTTTATACATGAAACAGAGTGAAAAGAAAAATTGACGATTTGGTGCTCAGTAGTTCTCAGTAGATCGCTTGTGGCCGCGTGTCCCTGATTTCAGGGAAGCGCATAAAAACACGTCTTCAGTCGTTGAAATACGACGAGGAAACGAGTACATAGCGATTTTTAACTATTATCCATAAGGACAGCATTCTTGCTCCAGCTAAGCCTGCTTCTTTTCTTTCTCACGTGTTTACTTATCTGAACTTTAAAGTCTGCTTGAACGATTTTAATAGCTATTATTTAAAACTTATTTTAGCTATTATTTTAACATTATTTATATGACCGATATGCAAGAATATGAAAATAGGAAATATGAATAATAAATGATGCGACGCATATATATATATATATATATATATATATGTATATATATATATACATACATACATACACACACACACACACACACACACATATATATATATATATATATATATATATATATATATATATATAATACATTGCTTCCTCTTCGTCCCTCGAATTAAATGATGATATTAAACAGCAAAAAATATCATAAAATGTACAAAATAGGACACATATAACATGAACAATGAAATAGAAATAAGAACTTTACACGAAAATCGAATAAACTCTATGGTTTCTAGATGTGGAACTAATGAAATAAGGCAATAAACGTATGGAAATAAAAGAGCCGGGGGAAATGAAATAAAACAATGACATATTGGTCGATCTTAATAAAATATGAAAAATTAGAATAAAAAGAATAAAAAGTATAAAAATTTGGCGGGAAGAAACAGAAAGTAAGATTTTATCGCTGGTTTTCTGCCAAAAAAATTTTCAAAACTAAAATACAACTGTTTATAGTTAACCCTTAAAGGATTGCTTTTTTTTGTATTTTTTTCGTGTAATTTTGTTTTTTGGTATAGTTCTCAAACCTTTCTTACCGACTGATTTATTTCTTGCTAATTTTGATGGATTCCACTATCGGTTTTTAAAATTATTGTTTAACAAAAAATCAACCTAAATGACTTATATCAATGCATAATAAAAAAAACAAAAAAACGCCGAACGCTTAGTAATAACTATAGCTGTGACAACAGCATATTCTTTTCATTCTTTTGACTCTCGAGTATATATCCAACACAGTAAGACACAGTCAACCGAGAACCACATCAGCTTATATAAAAACATGTAAGACATCAACGGATATACACACGAGAGTCAAAACAATGAAAAGAATATGCTGTTGTCACAGCCCTGGTAATAACTACATAAAAAAATCGGGTCATTATGAACCTCACTGAGAACCATTATTGTAGTTAGATGTTTTGGGGAAACTGAAAATAAAAATAGTAAGAATTACTCCATCTCTTTATTTTATTTAAATTGATCTATCATCGCTGGCGAGTGTCTCATTGGGGCAGATCACATTCAACGGCCTTAGATTGTTCGACTTGAACCAGCGTTATTCAACTTTGAAAAAAAAAAAATTAAACCAATGCTTAAATTTAAAGAAAAACTGTACAATAGTAATATTACATGGACTATGGGGGTCCATACGAACCCCGGTTGAGCATCACTAGGAGTTGTATGTTATCATGGGAAACCAAAAATCAAGATAATAAAAATGTCGAAATTTCTTTATCTTTATTTGTCCTGACTTGCACAGATAACTATGGAACCGACTCGGATTGTTCGGATTGACCAATCATTATCAAACTTTGAACCAGCGATCATAGAATTTCGTTGCGTGTAAGTCGAACGTTTGCTTCGTATAATTCCGTAGTTACTCGGTTTCCGTTGAACATGTACGGCGCAACATTGGTGTCTGCTCGCATTCGATCAACCTATTCCACTCTAGCCATGATCAGTTAAATCACACCAGATTTACTAATGGGTCAAGATTATACAGGGCTTCTGAAAACTATCATTCATTATCATATGAGTAAACTGTCTACCAAATGGATCTCTAGGTTGCCGAAACTTTTGTGATCCGCTCGTTTACCCGGGGAGAGTTACTTAGTTGTGAAACGTCCTGGCAACGGCAACCAGCTACACGGGTGTTAGACCCGATCAAACGATAGGCACATGGTAGATATGACGTCGACTATAATCGGCTGGCAGGTCTGATCGTCGAGTCTTCTTTGCGTCGTTATGGGCAGCATCTATCGACGTAGTAGTGATGGCAGAGTTCCTGGCAAAAAGGAACCACAATTGCGGGAATCTGTTACGATTCACTTTTGATAAAATTACATGTCGGCAAGGGCGTGTTGTTATTAAATCTTTCTCAATCTCCTTACTCTTCTGTCTTTACGCCCTCTGACTAATACCCCTTGAAGTTGTTTTGGATAGGAAAGCGTTTTGCTGACGATGCAGCCTTGATTTCATAAATCACGCGTGATTGAAAGATTAACTTGGATTCTTCTACGAACATGTCCTCCTGAGCTGCATAAAACGATCGAAGAAATGCGTAACTCTGTGTGGTTCTTATTTTTTTACATAGCTATCACCACTTATGAAGGCCCGGAGACAACTCGAAGATAAATGTGATTGAGTGCATAGTAGTCTTTGGGATAATGTCGTAGTTATCGTAAGTAATAGAAATTTTGTAAATTGGATTACTTAACGGGGCGGTTCAATAAGAATTTGTTTACGTTGAACTTGAAGAAGACCAAATTGTAGTCAGGTAGAAAACAGACAAACGGAAGAGAGTTCCACATTCGTGCAGTTCTAAGAAATAAGCATTGTTCATGGAATCTATTTTTAGGCTTAGGTACAGATAAAGAGTGGGGAAAAATATTAATAGTGGTTTCATATAGATGAGTGTTTTTCGTGAAAGTTTTGCGAGGGGACACCATAGATTGAAGCTCAGACGAGCACTGGCTATGAGAATAACGATAAAGCAGAGGCAGGCTCGCAACGTCCCTTCTGTGGGAAACAGGTTACAGGAAGACAGAAGAGCATCACTTAAAGAAAGACTAATAACTGTGCAAGATTTCGTTGCTCTAGGAGCATTACTTACGACCATTGTTGCCGTGACTTAAAAAGAAAGAAGCCAAGTCACGTATTTTCAGTAAAGATTTTATTCGCTAATAGTACACATCGAAAGATTGCATGGTTTATATAATCTTTACTTAAGAGGGTTGTGTATGTTTGGATTCTTAATCCGGCAGGGGAATGTGATGCGTCTAGTGTGTTACAAGTTAGTGTTAAGTTCATGCTTGCATGCCTTCTCGCTTTCAGCTAACATGCTGGCTAACCTCACGGTGAAAAGGGAGCAGCTATGCATAAATCTTCCCTGTCAGTGCATAACCTATCCATCATCAAGACTCTTACAGTGCCTCCACGTTGGCCACACAGGGTAACTGGGTGCATTGCGGCCCCAGGCTTAATCTGTAGGAGATCTCGGAGTAGTAGGGAACCCCAGAGGTACTGCTTCATGGCCCACGGATGTGTGGACACGCCCTGGCACACTAGCAACCCCTACCCCACTCTCTTGTGGGTGCCCTTGATTGGGCGAAGACTAGGGGAACCAACCCCAAAATCAAATGCCACTGCCTTGTGGGCCCTATCATAGCAAAAGGCCAAGAGATGGGAACTCTGACTTACAAATCCTACTGCTGCCTTGCAGTTTTCATTAAACGGCCATGGAACCTCATCTAGAAAGAAAATGTGTAGTAGCGGACACGATAGGCCGACTGTCTACCTCACTGAGATTACTTTCGGTTTGAAGCTGCGGTGTCCCGTCGCGGGTTCATTCCACTGGAAACGAGCATTGGAGATCCAGAGGGTGTTTATCTGATGCGCAACAGATACTACACCTAAACTGCGCAAGCAAGTAAGGAGCCAAGGTGGAAGTCCTGTACCGAAGTATAAAGCACTGAGGCCCCGACTAGTCATCCTCAAGGCTGACGGACTACATGATGATGATGATGATGATGATGATGATGATGATGATGATGACTTAAGAGTACACATCGAAAGATTGCATGGTTTATATAATCTTTACTTAAGAGGTTTAGACTAGTTCAAGTTAGTCGAGGGGGCGAGGAGAGTGTTAAAACTATTACACTTGTAAAGCGGGATCAGTAGCAAACTAAAGTTAAGCAGTTGTTTATTGCAATTCATACGGCGCGACTTCGTAGCTTTAAGATAAATAGCTGGTATTGACTCTACGACCATCTCCAATATGCAGTGTTCATTTGATTAAGTTGATTAGGTTTCATCATCATCTTTTGATGCTGAATAAGTGTCGTCATCATCAAAAGATGATGATTAGGTGTCGTCATCATCTTTTGCTTCATGCGATCGTAAATACATGTTATCATTTTTATTGTTGCATTGCGGGCTGCAGTCACAGAAAGATGATTTCATCCGGCTAGGACGAGGACTACATAACAAATGATACACTATCTCCCCACCCTTATAAGGAGATAATGCCTGGAAAGGTTTTACCATAACAAAAGCAGAGATAATATATTGCACCACAAAAAGATGTCGTCCTAATACTGCAGAAAATCGTAGAAAACAAATAAAGTGACGAAAGAAATCGGATAGACAATAGAATAAGATTGGAAGAATATGACAAAAAATGAGTCTATCGGCTGCGAGCGGAGACCAAGGTTGTAATTAAAAAACAACAAACAAACTGACTGCTAGGAGATATGAAGAGACCGCTCGATTTACGAGGCGCCTTTAATAAGTTTCAAGACTTTTTTTTTTGTACAGGCATTTAATTTGTCGTAGAATCTTGAAACTCATGATATTTTTGCTATACATCTTATGATATGACGGACCAAGTTTTATGATTTCAGGTTTAAAGGAACAGCTACATCAAGAATTTGAATACACCCTACTAAGACCTGATTTTCACAGCTGGTGAATTAAAAAATATGGACGTGAGAACACTTTCGAAGAATTACATGCAATAAAATAGTTTTATGCTTGGAAAAATGTCACAGAAACGTGTACTTCAGCCTGCCTTTGTGACCTTTTTGCATGAATCAAGCATCAGTTTTGTAGTGGCATAAGGGATTCAAGAAAGGCAGATGGTCTGTAAAGGATGATGAGGAGTGTGGACGGAATAGGGAAGTCAGAACACCAGAGTTGATTGGCCTAATAAAGAATTTTATGGATAAAAACCACAGTGTGTCTACAGAGACAATAAATGCACAATTTGATATCAGCGTGGGAACTGTACACACAAATATTCGTGAGGAATTGAAGATGCGGAAGATTTGCGTGAAATTTGTTTTAAGGGTTCTCAAATACGATCAGACTATTTGACCAAGATGGGCATCAAGACAGTGTCTTACCATCTCCACAGTTCAACCTTTGCTCCCTGCGACTTTTGGTTATTCTCCAATCTCAAGGAAAACCTTAGAGCATGTCGTTATGAGACAATTGAGGAGATAAAAGAGGCTGTAACAAGAGTCTTTGCCACGCTTACACAAGAGGACTCATGCGCCATAGATATCTCATGCATCGAATACCATTTTTTTTCAAGCATGATGGTGTTTATTTCAGCCAATAAATCTTAGTTTGAGCCGAGATATATATGTGCTGAATTAAAAGTTAAAAACTTCAAGAATTTTCTTGTCAACCCTATGTGTTACCAACTCAAAGAGTTTTGCAATCCCTATCATGACCAAAGAACCAGTACTACATTGTCGCAGTTTCCGTCTAAAAAGGAAAAGGTAAGGCTTGGGATGCTGATATAGTAACAACAGAACAGAAAGAGGAGTTGATGGTTTGGAGGATGGTCTCATGATACGAGATGAGATATATAACTGATAACTGAATTCTGGCATTAAAAAAATGTTAAAATGTTTTTTTTTCTTTCAGTTATGTATTAATTTATTTACCAAATTGTTTTTCTCTCTACACTTGCCACCGGTCACTTATCCAAATGCTATTGTTAAAATTTATAATTGAAACTTTATTGTTGCCAATTTGCAGCTTCTGATTCACTTGCTAAAATTTTCCTCCAAATAAATGCGTTCTCCAATTTTGAATTATACGTCTTCCCACATTCTTTTTGAAAAAAACAAACAAAATCAAACAAACAAGCAAACAAAAAAAAACTGAAGACACCATTTTTAAGTATACTTTTCAAATAATACTATAAATAAATTTGCAGTCTAGCGTCGAATGTTAGCAAAATGCTAAGACAATTTCCATTCAAATCAAGTCGGAAATGACTCGAGGAAGTTTAGCCGAGTTGCTTAAAAATTACACGTGTTAAATTTGCCAACTGAATGTCTTTCTTTACTTCTGTAAGTGAGAGGGGAACCTATCGCATTACTTACCCCTAACATGTTATATTAAGTAGAATACTGAATATTATTATCAGTTATTTTTTTAATGAAGAGTAGACAATGTATTGTGGATGCATTTTCGGCTCCTCTCGTAACTCTAACTTTTCCTAATTTTTATTTGTTTAACAGAAGAATTAATATGTCGCCACACATCCATAAGTATGTTTTTGTCAACCAGTTACAATTAACTAGAAGCCGAAGCAATATCGCGTGAAAAGGTCTCTAATTACTTCACTGACCGCAACATGGCCATGAATGTGTAGCGACATGATAATGCTTATTTAAATCAAATAAAACGTATATTTTGCCCTACTTCGATTATAAGCAATCTGTAATTAACCTTGCTAAAACTTCATTGCTGCTTCACCTCTGGAATATATCGACTTGAATATATATATATATATATATATATATATATATATATATATAATGTAACTTAATGTAACTATTATAATTAACCTCCCCCTTGGTAAAAATTGTCCACTCATTTAATTAACCACCCGAACACGTGACCATGACAATATATATATATATATATACATTTTAACGCATGTAATACCAAACATAATTTAAAAAAAAATAGACGAAGTAAAAGCTAATTTTAAGAACGTAAATGCCATAATCTACGTGTGGATGACAGAAAATTTCCAGTCGCATGCGCTTGCTATGTAAAACCAAACGTACAAATCCAACATATACTAATAAATATTAAAAAAATATTCGGAATTGAAAAGGGTAAAAAAGAATATAGTAAAACAAAAAAAAATCTGTGGTTTTTCGTTACTTTTGCCATAATATTATATATATATATATATAGTCTTTGAAGTTTTTAACATTTGAAACCACACAAAAAATTATTTTTTATCATTCATTAAAAAAAAACATCTAGTCAGTAAGTCATTTAATCACCTGCAATCACTGCATCAACTCTCAAATTTACTATAATACCAATTTTTATATTTTTTAAGGGATCATCAGTTGTTTACCATGAAACACTGTTTCGGGGATTTAAAAACAAAACAGTGTATTACATCATGGCTCCCCAGCAGTGTTGATCAAACACCACCACCCTTAATCTTAGGAAGAAGACAAGTTACAAAAATTTTTTTCCCAATTTCCTATTCTTAATTGTAATTACTAACCTTTTCATAGTATAAAAATGAATTTCTTACCTGTGCGATTCATCAATTTCCACATTTAAAATGGATACATTTTTTAATTTTTTAATTTATCAGTCTTGTATTTATAAGATTTGGATTAATCCATTTAACTACTTATCACCCCCACTATAGTTAGTAGTTTGTATATTTACATTCTTATTTATTTAAAATTAGATATATAAAAGTTAAAAATATTTTATTTTTACATATATACATTTTTTTTTTTTTTTATAATATATACAATATATATATATATATTCATCCACATACAGTACTACACAATACAGTTTACACAAAGAGCGTGGCTTATATGCTAATGGTACTGCGTGTATCACTTCTCAATATGCTCAACTCAAGATAAGGAGCATTATAATCATCCACATACAGTACTGTTTCGCTGTTCACACAGCTCATCAGTGCGGCTAGACACGAAACTACCTAAAGCCAGGACGGAAACCTGAGCGACTATACGGCAGTCAAGGCTTTTAACCATTACGTTAATCGGCTGCTGCTGTGCGAGTCGTGAATTAACGATGTTTTGACAACGTCAGAAATACCTAAGCTATATATGTACAAAAAACGGGCCCCAACTCTAATTAATAAATTGTAAACGGGCCCGTTTTTCTTGGGTCACCATGTGCAGAGAGAGAAAGACAGAAGGGGATACAGAGAAAGAGAGAGAGAGAGAGAGAGAGAGAGAGAGAGAGAGAGAGAGAGAGAGCGAAACTACTATTTTTGACTGCGGTTCTATTCTTTTTTGTCTGCGTTTTTTTTTTTTCTTATTACAAATGTGACGGAGCGGAATCTTTGACGAGTGAACTGTACACTTCGGGTCGATGTCAAGTGAAGGTGAAAAGTAGAACATAAAACCTGAGATGATATTACATGTGAGGTATTTTTCATTTTTCTTTTACTGTTTCCTCTTGTTCACTCTTAAAGAGATTTACATTATCACGTATAAGATTTTATTTGTTCTCTTCAACCCAACGCCCCTCAAACCGAAATACCCACGTCTTTTTCAGTACAGTTTTAATCAACGACGAACCAAAAATAACATCACATGACAAAATGATTCAGATGCTCTCGACGTGATACGATTGTGTATTTTGACCGTAAATCTGTCAATCAGTAAACGGTTCTTTCGCCCTTCTCCAACATTCGCTATCAGATATGGGTATTGTTGTTGTTATTATTATTATTATTATTATTATTATTATTATTATTATTATTATAACAACAACAACAACAACAACAACAATAATAATAATAATAATAATAATAATAATAATAATAATAATATCTCCTTTTAGTCACACAAATTTACTATTTTTATTGTACATTTCAGGTACGGGCAATTTAATCGTGAGGGGCTACTTTTGGGGATCAGATTTGCAGGGATACTATTTATGGAGTTGGCCAGCGAAATGCCTGTTCACATTACACTTCAATTTCTGCACGTCAGTACAGTCAGGGAAGCAGGGGCCCGGAAGGGAATTCCAAAGTGCAGCAGTCCAAAATAAAAAAAAAGCTATTCGAGTAGAAGGCTTTACGGCATCTAAGGATCTCGACAGTGTAGCGTAGTATTTTGTTACTTGTCGTGTTTGTCGAAAGTATTATAGCCGAGGGGGTACTGATACTCGGAGGTTTCCAGAGCACTTGATATTGAACTACTTATTTTCTTGGCCTTCGGGACAAGATCAAAGTGTAGTATCTGTTCCGGCAGATGCTGCAAGCTATGACTAGCTATGACTAGCAAAGACCAGATGTGGGGGCAACCCCACATGCCTGACCATTAACCAGCTCCCATTTCCCACCTCTCGGGAGCTGGTCCCCTTTTTCCCTTCCCCCTCCCTTCACTCCTCACATTAAAAATCGGCCTTGTGCCTAATTTGCTCGGTGGGGGAGCAAATAAACACCATCTGTTCCGGCAGATGCTGCACTTAAGATAATTTGTACCAGTCAATGGAGGGGAAACCCTCTATACTGGGACAATTATTATTTTTGGTAACCAGAGTGCCCCCTTTTTGCCTACTTTTAGGGGAGCTGGTTTTTACCTCACATTAAAAACGGCCTTGTGCCTAATTTGCTCAGTGGGGGAGCAAATAAACACCATCTGTTCCGGCAGATGCTGCAAGCTATGACTAGCTATGACTGGCGGGGACCAGGTGTGGGGGCAACCCCACATGCCTGACCTTTAACCAGCTCCCATTTCCCACCTCGGGAGCTGGTCCCCTTGTTCCCTTCCCCTTCCCTTCACTCCTCACATTAAAAATTGGCCTTGTGCCTAATTTGCTCGGTGGGGGAGCAAATAAATACCATCTGTTCCGACAGATGCTGCACTTCAGATAATTTGTACCAGTCAATGGAGGGGAAACCCTCTATACTGGGACAATTATTATTTTTGATAACCAGAGTGCCCCCTTTTTTCCTACTTTTAGGGGAGCTGGTTTTTACCTCACATTAAAAACGGCCTTGTGCCTAATTTGCTCAGTGGGGGAGCAAATAAATACCATCTGTTCCAGCAGATACTGCAAGCAAAGACCATATGTGGTGGCAACACTACATATAAGACCTTGGTCAATGTAGGGGCAACCCTTCATACCAATTGTCACTATCCAGCTCCCCTACTCCCCGGGGAGTTGGTCCCCACTTCCCCTTCACTCCTCACATTAAAAATCGGCCTTGTGCCTAATTTGCTCAGTGGGGGAGCAAATAAATACCATCTGTTCCGACAGATGCTGCACTTAAGATAATTTGTACCAGTCAATGGAGGGGAAACCCTCTATACTGGGACAATTATTATTTTTGGTAACCAGAGTGCCCCCTTTTTGCCTACTTTTAGGGGAGCTGGTTTTTGCCTCACATTAAAAACGGCCTTGTGCCTAATTTGCTCAGTGGGGGAGCAAATAAATACCATCTGTTCCGACAGATGCTGCAAGCTATGACTAGCAAAGACCAGATGTGGGAGCAACCCCACATGCCTGACCATTAACCAGCTCCCATTTCCCACCTCTCGGGAGCTGGTCCCCTTTTTCCCTTCCCCCTCCCTTCACTCCTCACATTAAAAACGGCCTTGTGCCTAATTTGCTCAGTGGGGGAGCAAATAAATACCATCTGTTCCGGTAGATACTGCAAGCAAAGACCATATGTGGGGGCAACCCCACATATAAGACCTTGGTCAATGTAGGGGCAACCCTTCATACCAATTGTCACTATCCAGCTCCCCTACTCCCCGGGGAGTTGGTCCCCATTTCCCCTTCACTCCTCACATTAAAAATCGGCCTTGTGCCTAATTTGCTCGGTGGAGGAGCAAATAAATACCATCTGTTCCGGCAGATACTGCAAGCAAAGACTATATGTGTGGGCAACCTTACATATAAGACCTTGGTCAATGTAGGGGCAACCCTTCATACCAATTGTCACTATCCAACTCCCCTACTCCCCGGGGAGTTGGTCTCCATTTCCCCTTCACTCCTCACATTAAAAATCGGCCATGTGCCTAATTTGCTCGGTGGGGGAGCAAATAAATACCATCTGTTCCGGCAGATGCTGCAAGCTATGACTAGCTATGACTAGCTATGACTAGCAAAGACCAGATGTGGGGGCAACCCCACATGCCTGACCTTTAACCAGCTCCCATTTCCCACCTCTCGGGAGCTGGTCCCCTTTTTCCCTTCCCCCTCCCTTCACTCCTCACATTAAAAATTGGCCTTGTGCCTAATTTGCTCGGTGGGGGAGCAAATAAATACCATCTGTTCCGGTAGATACTGCAAGCTATGACTAGCTATGACTAGCAAAGACCAGATGTGGGGGCAACCCCACATGCCTGACCTTTAACCAGCTCCCATTTCCCACCTCTCGGGAGCTGGTCCCCTTTTTCCCTTCCCCCTCCCTTCACTCCTCACATAAAAAATTGGCCTTGTGCCTAATTTGCTCGGTGGGGGAGCAAATAAATCCCATCTGTTCCGGACGATACTGCAAGCTATGACTAGCTATGACTAGCAAAGACTAGCAACCCCACATGTCTGACCTTTAACCAGCTCCCATTTCCCACCTCTCGGGAGCTGATCCCCTTTTCCCTTCCCCCTCCCTTCACTCCTCACATTAAAAATTGGCCTTGTGCCTAATTTGCTCGGTGGCGGAGCAAATAAATACCATCTGTTCCGGCAGATGCTGCAAGCTATGACTAGCTATGACTAGCAAAGACCAGATTTGGGGGCAACCCCACATGCCTGACCATTAACCAGCTCCCATTTCCCACCTCTCAGGAGCTGGTCCCCTTTTTCCCTTCCCCCTGCCTTCACTCCTCACATTAAAAATTGGCCTTGTGCCTTATTTGCTCGGTGGGGGAGCAAATAAATACCATCTGTTCCGGCAGATACTGCAAGCTATGACTATCAAAGACCAGATGTGGGGGCAACCCCACATGCCTGACCTTTAACCAGCTCCCATTTCCCACCTCTCGGGAGCTGGTCTCCCCTTTCCCTTCCCCCTTCCTTCACTCCTCACATTAAAAATTGGCCTTGTGCCTAATTTGCTCGGTGGGGGAGCAAATAAATACCATCTGTTCCGGCAGATACTGCAAGCTATGACTAGCAAAGACCAGATGTGGGGGCAACCCCACATGCCTGACCTTTAACCAGCTCCCATTTCCCACCTCTCGGGAGCTGGTCCCCCCTTTCCCTTCCCCCTCCCTTCACTCCTCACATTAAAAATTGGCCTTGTGCCTAATTTGCTCGGTGGGGGAGCAAATAAATACCATCTGTTCCTCAGATGATGCACTTATATTTCTTGTTCTCTTTCGGTGGAGGAGAAATCCTTCACGACTGAGACAATTTTTATTTTTGTACCTTTTCTCCACGTTAAAAAACGACCCTTGTGTCTAACTCTGTCCCGTGGGGAGGCATAGTAAATAGGTACTTATAAAACAGGCTAAAAGATTCCATGTTTCGGCGATGGCATAGAAGTTGGAGTTTAGTTGATAGTTCAGGACCTGTTAGGTTGGCGACTCTTTTTTAAATTCTGTCTGCCAGCTAGAGAAAAGTGGTAGATACAATAGCTAGAGACAGATACAATAGCCCAGATGTGGCACCAGTACTTCATGTACAGGCGAACAGTGGCTTTGTAGAGATACAGGATACTCTTAAATGTAAGTAGGCTTTTAGAACGTTGAAAGAGTCCACCTTTGTCGCAGCATCCTTGGCAATTGCCTCAACGTATTTGTACCAATTCATGTTGTCTGTGAATGTTAACCTAAGTAGATTGAGGGAAATATTTTCAGGCAGTGTACCATTAGCTATGACTATCAGTGGTTGAGAATGTTTCTTGTAATCATTAAAGGGAATGAGTTTAGTCGTGGCAGCATTGAACGTTATCAACCAGTTATGGCCGCATTTAACTACAGACTGGCTGTTCTGTATTCGCTGAGTCTGGTTAATCAAAATGCACTTTCCAATCTATATAATTTTTTAAATCTGCTTTTGTCACTGGCCTACAATGTACACGACCTTAGAGCGAGTAAAACACAACACAGTGAATCTATAAGTTAATATATTGTTTTTATTTCACACCGACAGCCAGCTTTTGATTTAAAGTTATTACTGGTGTTTTGACATCTCTGAAGCTGCATAAGATGGGTGTGGATGTTGACGGTGAAGAAATGCATCATCATCATCATCTATCTCTCTCTCTCTCTCTCTCTCTCTCTCTCTCTCTCTCTCTCTCTCTCTGGCTGACTGCCGACTTCTTTTGGTGATGATTTATATAAACATTATTTCCCATTGGAAAGGTTAATATTTCCTATCGTCTATTATTTCAATCCTTCAACCGATATCCTCTCACTTATTTATGGGTCAAATTATGTATTCCAATAGACAATGTTGGACAATCACGCATTCCACAAATGGAACCCATTTGCGTGTGTGCAACCTATCGATTGCTTCTCATCCCGAGGTCGACTTCCAATATTCAACAGTATATAACGAGTATATATTTGGGAATATCCTGTTGTATCCATAGAGGAAGTTTCAATGGAAGAAAGTTGAAAGTAAAAAAAAAACATTCATTTTGAACGCGCGCATTTTTTTTATAAAATTACTTTTTCATAATCACGTGAACTAAAGTTAACACAAATAAAAAAAAAAAAGTTATCTCCTTTCATCATAATCGCTGTGACCCCCATCACGCCCCAATTGACATGAATGACTCTCGTCTTGGGGAAGCTCCATCTCTTGACAAACTTCTGAGACTGATCTTAAATCCTGATCTGAAATTGAACACATACATCAAATGTGTTGTCAAGATCGCTGGAAAAATAGTTTGATCATTCTACTATTCCGATTGTTATCTCACTGCCGATGCAATCCTCTTTCTATATAAGAGCCAGGTATACCTTAAAATGGAGTACTGTTGACATATCTGGGTAGGAGCTGCTCGCCGTGCCCTATCCAACCTGGATAGATTTTAAATTCGACTGCGAAAGATAGTAGGTGATGTTCGTTTCTCTTCTCAACAATCCCTTTTCCAGAGAAGAGACGTTGCGAGCCTGTATTTGCTCTGTTATTATTATTATGGCAAGTGATCGTTTCAAATTCAATCTTTGACCCCCCTTGCTAAACTTTTACTAAAAACACTCAACTAACTACAACTTCTATATACGATTTCTGCCACTCTCTATCTGTTCCTATATGTAAACACTGATTCCATAAACAAACCTTACTTCTCAGAACTGCCCGCCCGTGGAATACTGTTCCACTGGCCTACTTTCCTGTTGAATACAACATGATAGCATCCGAAACCATTGTAAGCAAGTTCTTGTTGAGGTTACACACAAATAACCAAATTCTATCCAAGTTATACCATTAACGATGACTGCACTACCACCGTACATTCATTAATCTTTATCCTCGAGTGGTTTTCGGGCCTTGATAAGTAGTGACTCCCAAATAGAAATAAAATCAGGTATCAATTGTCTCTACGAAGAAAGATTCATTCCGAACGCGCCATTGGTTTATAAAAGAATCTACAATTGATTTTATAGGCTCGGTTTTTCTGCTTTGTATAATCCGATATTTTCGATTATCGATTTTTCAATATTTATCGGATACATTTCAATACAAAACTTACGTTAAAACACGCAAAGACATATTAAGTACGTTTGTTTGAAATATAAACCAAAAATCGGCTGAACCGTTTTTGAATCCATAAGAAACGAACTCACACACACAGAGAAAGAATTGTTTGATATAATAGTGTTAGATAATTAACATTGCTGAAAGTTAATTAGTTGTAATCGATCTATCTGTCAATATATCTATCTATCTATCTATTCAGTGATAATCTTAAAATAGTTTATATTGGGAGTTATTTATTATTATTATTATTTTTTTACATGGAGTTCACCACTTATCAAGGCCCAATGGCCACTCAGGGATAAGGGTTATTGTGTGTACAGTAATCAAAGGGATAGTGTAGCAATAGTATTGGAGAATTGGTAAGGTGTCATTACTTAGGGGGGGCGGTTAATCAGGAATTTGTTTGTGTTGGACTTGAAGACATCCAGGTTGAAGTCGGGAGGGAAACAAGCAAGCGGAACAGAGTTCCACAGGCGTGCAGTTCTAAGAAAGAAGCTTTGTTCATGGTATCCACGTTTTGATTAAGGCACAGATAGGGAGTGGGGAAAATTATTGACAGTGGTTTTAGCTAGTCGGGTGTTTTTTGAAAAAGATTGGCGAGGGGTGACCAGAAATGGAGCTCAGACGAGCACCTGCCATGGAAATAACGATAGAACAATGACAGGCTCGCTACGTCTCTTTTGTGGGAAAGAGGTTGCAGGGTAGAGAAAAGGGCATCCCCCACCAAGCCATGGAGTCTATTTTGTACTCTGTCAAGGCAGGATAGGCTGTTTTTAGCAGCCCCCGTCCAGATGTGGCAGCAGTACTCCATCTTTGGACGTACTTGGCTCTTATATAGATAGAGAATTTATTTATTTATAAAATAAAGTGTAGCAATGGGTTTTAGTTGAAGATGTTTACATAAGTTAGGTTGGTTAATTATACAAAATAACCTTGGTCAGGCAGACGTGGAAAGGCTACACGTAAATGATACGTATGCTTTGTGAATGATTACGTACCAGAACTGAGGTCAAGAGATTGGAAAGTTTAGTCAGTTGAAGAGAGTTGGTGTTTAGTCACAAGAGTGATTAGACGTACTTGATACCAGGAAGCGAGACTGTGAATAATAAACATGCAGACAAGAAGTGCAGACCCTGTTAAGACCATTTGAGACAACTGAAATAAATTTATATTTTAAAAATATAAAGTGTTGTTTTGTGGTTTCATAAAAGAAGGAAGAACAGATGTCTCAATTGGATGATGTTAGTCATTTCATACTTCATCACGGAGCTCAGCAGTTTAGAATAGAAGAACTCTTGAAGAAAGAAAGAGCATATATTATTCTTCTTATAAAAAAAATGATACCTTTATGTAAATATGAACTGTAATATATACCGTGTGATAACTCTGATACAGCATGGCTCAGTTTATACGTCGATATCGTATCCTCTGGCTAAACAAACATACGTACAATTTATACGTTTATCGAGTGCCGTTATATAAAAACATCTCTCTCAATACAATTATTTGAATATCTCCCACCGCTCTAAATATGATATAACTGTTTTGCCTCTCGAAGTACAACAATAGCAGTAGATATAATAGTATAGACAAAGATAGTAATTGGCTTAACGCTTTTTCCCAACGAGTATTTCATTTTGTTAGATGCAAGGAATTTCGGCTCCAACAATTGTTTTAAAATATATGAATACTTTAATTTACTTTAAATCTTCAGTGAAGTTTTGAAGGAACAAAAGAAACTTTCTGTTAGTTAAATGGCTGCAATATTACAATGATCATAATTTACTTGAAAGTTTCGTTGCTTCAAAATAAAATTCCACGCGATAAAAAAAAAATCGATAGTTGTAAATACAGACGCCATTATAATACTTTCTGGCAGCCGCTGAACCCAGACATAAACTGTCAGAAGAAAAAAGAAAACATGGCAGCAATTTAGTTTCGTTCACAAACACCAGTTTATATTTTGTAATACACCATCTCGCAATTTTCTATTCAGCAGATTTCATTTGTCATACGAATAACAGCTTTTGTGCGTAATCGAATATTATTGGTTTATATATATATATATATATATATATATATATATATATATATATATATATATATATATATATAAAAGTGAACGTGTCTGTCTGTGTGTCTGTGTGTCTGTCTGTCTGTGTACATTTCCCTACGCAATAACTCTGTCAATTTTTAGTCTATAGACTCGAAATTTGAAATACCGGGTACTGAGATTTGGGAAAATCGATATGACGGGTGTCAGCCAGAAATTTGGCTGTTAAGGGGTCAAATTTCAACGATTTGACCTTTAAGAACTCTACCAAACTCCTCCGACAATTTTGGGTCTAGACACTTGAAATTTTAGATTTAGATTCCTTGAACATGGATCTAACTTAATAAAGTGATTTGAGCCCGAAACAATAAATTTTAAGGGGTCATAATAGGAGTCAAAGTTTTAAAATATTTACCATTTTTTTTGTTTTTTTGCTTTTTTTGCATAGCATACACCTCCAAACACCCGAGCAACGCCGGGCACCCCTGCTAGTATATATATATATATATATATATATATATATATATATATATATATATATATATATATATATATATATATAATACGTATCAGCCCACCCGGCGTTTCCGGATGATTAAAACGGTCAATTAAAAAAACTTAACCCGTTAACAGCTATTTTCATTGGCTAAAGACCTAATAACATTTTTCCCACAGGTTCAGATCTGTTGCACAGGTTCAAATCCGTTATATATCAAGTTTCATATATATATATATATATATATATATATATATATATATATATATATATATATATATATATATATATATATATATATACAGTGATGATCATATTTATTGGCACGGTAAAATAAAAGTTAAATTTTGTCTAATAAATTCTTAAAAAGGGATTAAATTAAAGAAAATAACAAAGTATATTATGTATTTTTAACTGGCCTTTCCGATGCAGCAATCGGATTTTAGAAAAAATAAATAACAAAGGAACAACAAACATAATTGCAAAAAACCCTTGTTCAAAATTATTGGCACGGCTTTGTTTTTATTTTAGTATCAGTATAATATCAATCAATTTCCGGTTTACGTGCTTTCTGAACTTTTTTATAGCCATATTATGCTTGTTTAACGCTAATTCAGTGAATAATTTTTTTCAGATAATTTTTAGATAGCGATTTATTTAAACTATTATAAGTGACTAAATTATAATTTTCAATCGCCATGGTTAAAACTAAGGAACACAGCGAAGACGTCAGGAAGCTTGTTTTGGCTCTATCTAAACATTGAGCACTCTTTTGGTAGACACACTTAATAATTACTACCAATACAATATATATATATATATATATATATATATATATATATATATATATATATATAATACCCCCGACAAACTCGACAAGCAGCTAAATCCTACCCCTTCACATTAGAGATACCTAAATACAAGAGAGCTTTCTACTCCAGTGGCTTCTTCCCCAGCACCGCTAGACTTTGGAATTTCCTTCCGGGTCCCTGCTTCCCCGACTGTACTGACATGCAGAACTTCAAGTGCAACGTGAACCGACATCTTGCTGCCCAACTTCCTACACAGTACCCCTAACGTGTATGTCCCTGATAGTAGTCCCCTAAAACAAAGTGGCAATGTGCCTTGTTTGGAGTGAAAATGTAATAAAAAAAAATATATATATAAGTAACCTTGTTTTACCTATGTGAAGAGCGGCCACTACCAAATTACTCTGTCATATTCGGTCTATAGACTTGAAAAGGATATAGGAAAGCGGGATACGTAGAGCAAATTTCATTTGGTCTCAGCCGGTAAAAAATAGTTTCTATAGGAACCAAAATTGCAAAAAATTGAAACTCGTAGACGTAAGTTAATTTGAAGTGCAATTCTACGCATATGCACGCATGCACGTTTATAGGTAAAACAACGTTAATTTTAAACATTTTCTATGCGTCTGGAAATGGCTCAGCCACAACTAGAAAATGTTTGCCGAAACGTAAGAGGTAAACTTCCAAGCTTTGTAAATCAAGAAACAGTTTGGGCACTTGTTTTGATGAATAACATTTAATTTTCATTTCATTAATATAATTGCGTTTAGTTTAATGTGTACGTGATATTTAAATAAATGTGTTTTACTGTCATTACTCTTAGCTCACGCTCTCTCTCTTTCTCTCTCTCTCTATATATATATATATATATATATTATACGTAGTTTTTGTTGTTGATTTTTAAACGATATTAAGATTAACGTCTCCACCTAGGAGATCCGGTGTTTTCTTAGAAAATCGCCCATTTTTTATTTGGACGTATTTATTTATTATTTTTGAAAAACAGTCAAGTACGTACACGCGTGTTTCGGGGTCCTACCCCTCGTCAGCGTAGCTTTACTGTTGTTAGGATTCGAACCCAGGACCTTTTGTATTTAAGTCCAGCGTTTTAACCATTACGCTATGATGCCATAAACAATCCACTGGTTAGTTTTTTTCGTGTATATATTTTATACGTAGTTTTTGTTGTTGATTTTTTAAACGATATTAAGGTTATAACGTCTCCACCTTGGAGATCCGGTGTTTTCTTAGAAACTCGCCCATTTTTTATTTGGACGTATTTTATTTTTATTTATTTAAAAAAAATAATAAATAATAATAATAAATTATATATATATATGTGTGAGAGAGAGAGAGAGAGAGAGAGAGAGAGAGAGAGAGAGAGAGAGAGGAGAACATTTTATGTAGGTATATATTTATATGCGTGTAAATATACTTTCATACAAAGCCAAATCGCATTAATGAATTAAGGATACTTTTAGTTTTAATTATGTTGTTTAAGAAGTTCAGTTATTTTTGTAATAGCTTGATTAAAAAAGTAGACAACGTAAGTAGACGAGCAACACTGCAAAATCCTCTCCTGCGCGCTTTTCTTCACGTTTTCCCTCCATTCACCACACTCCTCCCACTCCTAGTCTACGTGACAAAATCTTAATTTACCATCGCGCGCGCGAGAAAGACGGAAAAGCACTACGTGTCGTCTTCAGAGTGTCGGTCAAGGGTGTATACTTGGCGGACGGCTGCCAAACATAATTAACGACGGTGAATTGCCATTCCGTGTCTGCGATCTTTTGGCGGGATTGTTTTGATGGAAAAAAGGCGAGAGGGACGAGAAAGTATGCGACTTGGGGTAGCGATGGAAAGGGGTGGGGGTTAGCAGTCGGAAAAAGTTAGGTCGTACAAGAATCATACTTGAATAGACAAGTAATACAGAACGCTGTGATGTACATAAACCTACTCTTTTACGCTAAACAGAATTTCTATTATGAACGTCTATTGATTGCTTGTGTGTTATGTTACTGAAGTTCTTTGAAGAGAGGATTGATAATACTGGAAAACAATTCTTTGTTTTTATTTTGTCTAGATTTATACAACTGATTTAATCGATTATTGCACTGCTCAATCAATAAATGGCAACCGTTTCTCTCCATAAGGTCAGATGTCTGTGCTAAGTTGATTTAAAAAAGAATCAGATATTGTGACAAAATCGATGACATTTTTTGCATTATCAGCTAATTTTTGTCAAAACATATAATTCTAAATATGTTTTTATTAGAAAAAAATGTTTTGTTAACAATATATATTGATTATCTGATAGAAACATCGATTACTGTAAACTGAATGGTGGGCATTGATAAAGGTAAATAACCGTAAATTGTATGTTGCGTCATCATTTTTCAAACTTCAGGGCTTGAACTTTTTTTTTTTTTACAAGGTGGTCACCACTTATCAAGGCCCAGAAGCCACTCAGGGATAAGGGTTATTGTAAGTACAGTACGTTAGTGTGGATATTTAAAGTGTCTACTTAAGGGGGCGGTTCATCAGGAATTTGTTTACGTTGGACTTGAAGACATCCAAGTTGTAGTCAGGAGGGAAGCAGGCAGACGGAACAGAGTTCCACAGGCGTGCAGTTCTAAGAAAGAATCTACGTTTTGATTTAGGCATAGATAAAGAGTGGGCAAAGTTTTTGACAGTGGATTCAGCTAGACTGGTGTTTTTCGTAAAAGATTGGCGAGGGGGGGACCAGAGATTGGAGTTCAGACGAGCACCTGCCATTTCTTTGAACTTCTGAGATGCTAAGAAGCAGAGAGGTATATTTTCTAATTCCAACATTTTGGTCCAGTGAGTCGTACATCTAGTCTCCATCTCTTTCAGATCCTAAGGGAATCTGTTCACACCTGCTCACCACTCATTGAACTCAGGTTCTCAGGAGACCGGTCTATGTGTAAAAATAGGGAGTACATCTTGGTGCTTATTTTGCAGCCCAGGGTTATGAATACAGTCAGTGAGTTGTTCAGAAGTTTTGTGTAATTTATGACTTATTGTTGCCATGAAAGTCATCCACGACTAAAACAAAAAAAAGTCCTCGCTTCTAGTTACACTTCGTTGGTTGAGTTTTCAAATTCTGGATTTTTTTACGTTTATTTTATAACGGAATGCTTCCGATAAGTACCGGAAATCGATAATCGATAAAATCGATTATAGAAGGAACTCCGATTTTAATCAAAGTATACACTTTTATACAACCTTACATCACAACTACATTTGAGAAGTTTATTACCACACAAACAGAAAGGCCCGCATATAAAATCAATAGTAAGTTTTTTGATATAACAGAAGTGAGTTCGAACTGAATGCTTCTGGTTAAAGCTCAAGTGAGCTTTGTTCAATGTGGAACTTACTCATGCGTAAAAAAAGAATGTATTCTTGTTGTGTCAAAGGTTTTGTTCTGAGAGTTTATTCTTACTAGTCGGTTAGTCTTATCTCTTTGTTTCTATGAGTCGGACTTTCTAGAAACTCTGTCCTCTTCTCCGAACACGTGATGTAATTAATTTGCTATACTGCCGAATCTGAGGACCGTCAGAGGTGGTCAGTTCTGGAAAAGCCTGGCAAAATTAAGTTAAGCCGTCACAATCATTGTCCAGAGCCTGGGTGAACTGCTTGATAAAACTAAGTTTGATTTGCAACGGTGGGAAGAGTATTCTCTTGTTCTTCACCAGAGGATCATTGGTGACGTTATTTTCTTTGCAAGGCACCAATTCCTCTCACACAAACCAGTGTATGGTTAGCACAAATATTTGTAAAATTTAGAGGTTTCATGACTACAAACTGAATCCTTTTCTATATAATCACTCTGAACTATCGAACCTGATTGAGCAAAATGTGATTTTTGGATCTAGCGCATAAAATTCGTCGTAAATCAGATAATGAAAAAATGCAAACAGAAAATTTTTTGTTGACTAGTGTAATTGTGTACATTTATACTGACATAGTGGATAAGGTCCTTGATAAAATTCAGTTATAAGTTAAAATCATGTGGAGGTTTAAGGTTCAAGTCTCAATGCAAGCGATACTACGAATGTAATTACGAATTACTAAAGATTATACCCAGTCATGGTTGACAGCACAGGAGCATGTTATCTCCATATAATTTCGAGTCTATAGACTGAAAATTGACAGAGGTATTGCGTCGGGAAATGTACACAGACAGACAGACACTTACACTTTATATATATATATATATATATATATATATATATATATATATATACACATATATATAGATATTTAAAAGCATATTTGTATATCAAATTAATTAGTTTATTTTAATCAAGCTTATAGATATTAAAGTTGGCATTAGAACGTAAGATAGCAGCTCTCTTGGTTTAACTGGGTCTCCCTAATTGCTCGACTTAGTTAAAGGGAAATAATTCGTTAAGAAAACAGTTGCATCACTTGTGTTTTAGATGTATTTGTATTTTTTAACTCAAACATATTCATAAATATACACTTACATACATACACATACATATGTACATATATCTAGATACATGCATATACTTACACACACATAAATATATATATATATATATTTATTGAATTAAATATTGAAATATTAAATATTAAATTTATTGAAACTTCTTATGAATTATTTCCTCGTGTTTCTTATATTAAATAGACAAAAATTGCAAGATAAAGCTCGAGGCATCACGTAACAATACAAGAAAATTTAAGATAACAAAATAAAAACCACATATCATTTATTTGCTTTTTTAAATGTTAAATTTTAATTTTAGTTTCAAAATAGTATTTAAAAAATTGCATTCCTATTTCTTTCACAACTGTAAAGTGAGACTCGTGCTTGAAGAAGCTTGAAAACAGTATATGTATATATCTCAACAGTCTACAAGCCCGAGAGATTTTACGTCTACAAGAAAAAATGACTGACATAGACAACTCGCTTGAATACGAATCGAATGAGGTGAAAGCTGGCTTGATATATTTAATTGTAAATGAATATTCCTTTTAAAGGAAAAAAAAATGAATTTTAGTATTTTAATATTAATCTCATAACGAGATTTACAAATAGCTGCTATCCTGTTTTTGTTCTTACACACACACACACACACACACACACACACACACACACACACACACACACACATATATATATATATATATATATATATATATATATATATATAACTTTATTCGATTGGCAAAATTTTAGAATGATTGTAAAGAAGTGAACCATAGCGGAAATTCAGTCGACTAAAATAAGATGGAAAACGGGGCGAGGAAAAGGAAAAATCTTCTATTCCACTACTAAATATTCTAAAAAATAATAATTTTCAGACATACCCTTGGAAAGTTAGTCTGAACGAAACGCGCTTCGGGTGTATTTTAACGATCTTGTTTTTAATCGACTTATTTATTTTATTGAATTGTACATTTGTTACATGTAACTTCCCCCATCTTTTTCCTTTGTTTTTCCTTTTCCTCACCCCGTTTTCCATCTTATTTTAGTCGACTGAATTTCCGCTATGGTTCACTTCTTTATAATATATATATATATATATATATATAAGGAAATATCACTTGGTAGTGTGTGAGTTTTATCCTCATAGGTTCCGAAACGCCTGAGCCTAACATTTTTAAATTTCACACGAAGGTAATTTATATGTCTGGTCGTGTTCTTAGATATGTTTCGTACAGAAGTTCATCCAATAAGTCTCGAAAATCGAAAACATCTTTAAAATAATATTTTTATCTTCTAGATGAAACAAGAATTTTTACACGGGAATAGTTTGTTACATAGGCCAAGGGTAAGAACAAATTTTAGCAAATCATTTCTTCTCCAAAATCCAGAAATAAAGCAGATTTATTGTCATCTGGCGATATAGCTCAGGGGTTTAGCATTTGACTATAGATCAAATGTTCAAATCTGGGTATACCTCAACATTTTATATTATTTTTTTCTAATTAATGAGTGTATTTACGATACAAGAATATGCATCATTTAAAATTGCTGCAAATCATTTTTTTGCATATTTTAAAACTAAACATTTAATCAGAAGTGACTGTTCCAATGCATTGATCGTCAAGTCCAAATATCAGGTAACGTCTTATTGTAAACAAACATAGATGAAATTTGATGAACGACATTATCATTATTATTTTTGAAACTTTTTTGCGAATTATCCACCGGACAAATTATTACTCGTAATATATAATAATCAATAAAAGATTAATTCTATAATAATGCATACGCAATCTACATAAATTAAAATATCGTGTTTAAGCGTATTATATGACCGGGCAATGCCGGCCAACCAAACTAGTATATATATATATATATATATATATATATATATATATATATATATATATATATATGCGCGCGTGTGTGTTGTTACATATTAATGATGTGACTTAATCTTTTTTAATATAACACGACGAGAATACTATCTCAAGTAATCTAACTTATACAAACTATCAGTCTCGTGTTGATAATAATTAGCCTTAGGTAACTCTCAGACGTACGCAATATTTCGACATGTTTGAGAGAATGACCTGCGGTGCGACAACCTCTCGGCTGTCAGTGAATTAAAATAGCATTACACAGTAACACTAATGAGAGTGCCGAGTGCACGACACCGGTGTTCATTAGCCGTCTTTACCCTTGATAATACAACCCACTCCCCGTGATTACACTACACTAATACGTTTATGGATTTTTTTTTTGAAGCTTCGAAATCTTGTCTGTCGAAGCAATAAACTAAAAATACCACGGCTCCGTCATTTTGACACGATCCTATGGCCGTCGTCGAGTCCTTAATTACCTTTCCTTTATTTAAGTTTCTTGGAAAAAATACAAGTCGATTCATCACGGGTTTTATTTGTATACTCTACGGCATATCAACAAAACATCTATTCCAGACGACACATTCATCTTTCTTTCATATATTTTGCTGCATATCTATCCGTTTAGCATATAGATACATATCCAATCGATTTCAGTGTATGTCACTGGATAAATGGTTGCATCATTGCCACACCCTCATAAAGTATCTCACCCCCGAAGCAATGCTCTACATTTATAAGAGCCAAATACGTTCTAAAATGGACTACCGTTTCCGCACCTGGGCAGGAGCTGCTTGGATGAACCTTACCTACTCTTAACAGATTTATAAATCGGCTTCGAAAACTCAGTGAATTTTTTTCTCCTCCCCAAACATCCTTTCCTACAGAAGAGACGCTGCGAGTCTGTCTGCTCCACCGGTTATTGGCAACTGTTCGTAAGAATCTATATATAATTAAACTTAGAACCGGGCAACATCGGGCAACCTTCTACTATATATATATATATATATATATATATATATATATATATATATATATATATATACATATATATATATATATATATATATATTAGAAGGTAAACAGTTATATTTGGTCGCTATAAACAACCATCTGTTTCAGTCAATGAGACTTCATCAGGCGACTCTGAACCGTCTGACACTACCGGGCAACGTCAGGCAGCATTCTTATATATTCTTGTATATTTATATATTAGAAGGTAAACAGCTATATTTGGTCGCTACAAACAACTATCTGTTTCACTCAATGTGACTTCATCAGGGGACTCTTAACCGTCTGACGTTAAAGACAAAAAATTGCCATAAAAAGATATAAATTGCGAGCTCTCTTAAAAAGAAGAACTAAAAATGGAGAAGTCGTAAAATGACCGTTTTCGGAAAATTAGTAAAACATTACTACAACTTTTATTAACAGCTGGATATATATAGACAATTTTTATTTGAAGTTTATTAGGACGTATTTCATTAGAACAGTAGATTATGTTTGTTGGTGGAGGGTTCGGGTACTTGTGGGTTGATTTAACTCAACATCAGGTTTCCTTAAGCGTGTCTGTTGATGAGCTAAATTTTGCGTGTCGAAAAAACTTTGCGTAAGCATATTCACTAATCCTCTAATTGTTGCGTGTAAGAGAAAGTTTAAGGGTTTCGAAAGGGGGAACATGAGAAAAAAATGAGGAATAGAAATAGAGAGACTACTTAATAAAGAAATTAGGAGTGGGAGGAAAGGAGAAACAGAAAAAGAAAAAATTGAATCACATCTCTCTGATAAAGTAAAAATTCCTAAGGGTATACAGACCCATGTATATATACACATCAAGACATATACCTACATACATACACGCATATACACACACACATGCACACACACATACACACACACATATATATATATATGTACACATACATGCATATATACACAAACATATACGTACGTAGATACACATAAACAAACATACGGACAAATATACTCCCATACATATATATATATATATATATATATATATATATATATATATATATGCATTGTAATTAAATAATTTAAAAAATTAAAAATATTAAATTAAGTTATGAGTTAATGGATTATATTTAATTTTACGATCAAAGATCGTTAAATATTTATTACAAGGCTTTTAAATTTTAATTGGAGTGCGTATAAACGCACATACACATATGAATATATAAATGCGTACGTGTACGCATTTTCCTTATCATTATAAAAATTATTAAAGCAATTTACAATATTATCACATTATTATATGCGTTATATAAGGTGGTAATTTTATTATATTAGTATATCTGTTATATAATGTGTATTTAGCCTGTGATTAATTGATCAGTAACAACTCTTCCAACCAAAGCATCTGCAACTCACACAAAAATGTCTACAATAGGACTCTTACAGATAGTGACTATAAAAATACACTACTAGAAAAAAGTTAACAAAAACCTTCCAATGCTACACCTAAAATATTCAGAACGAGGACAATAATCTGGTTTGCGCCACCTTTAATAATGGTGCTTAAAACTAACCTAGGCAGTACATTTTTAACCTTTCCAAAAATATTTCCCATCCCGAAAACATTTCTACACTAAATCTTTAATAAAAATACTATCACTGTAGCTATAGTTGTGGTGATACTATAGAATAAAATAATTAAAAAAACAACAATATAATGACAAAATATTAAATATTATAAAAATACGCTTAAAGTAACTAAATCATGCAATTGTAGGAAGAAGTCTGAATGCTCCCTTAAAGTAAACTTCTTAATAACCTTGTTTGTTTATAAAGCTACTACTTTTACTAAAGAAAATTTAGATAATAAAAAATATTATATTGGCATGGCAAGAAACACATTCAAGGAAAGATGTATAGAACACAAATGCTCTTTGGAAAATGAAACTATACAGAGAGAACATCACTATCTAACTACTTTAATGAATTAATTGGACAGGGATCGTCACCAATGTTTAATTGGAATATCCTTAAGAAAGCAAACATATGTTCGTCTACAAATTTACCTTGCTATCTATGCCTTAATGAGGAACTATATATTACAATTTGTAGGGAGAGATATGAGCTCATAATCTAAAAACATGTAAACTCCATCAATTGCATAATCGCAAACCATATAAGAAACATTTAATCTGAAGATTTAGAAACTACTTAAAACACACACACAGACACAAACACACACACATGTATATATATATATATATATATATATATATATATATATATATATATATATATATATATATTGCAATATAAAATACGAGCATAAAAAGTAATATGGTTAAGATTAAACACGGAAAAGAAAAATACTAGTTGTACAAACTGGAAAACTAGTACAAATTATTATAAATTTATAACTTAAAATATTTCAGCATTAAAAATAGATTATATAATGTTATAAATTGACTTTAAAAAATTATTAATGCTGCAATATTTTAAGTTATAAATTCATTACATTTTTACTAGAATATCTTCTTTTTCTTTTAAATTTTAACAACTAGTGTCTAATTTTTTTCTATTTCAATCCTTGATTTTTCCTGGCTTCCAATAAATTCACTCATTCGTTGTTTAATTTCAGCCTTTCCCCCCATAAACACATATGTAATAACAATGTACGGCACTCGTCTGCTTTCAATAAAATTCCTCAGTTATCTCCCTGCTATATGCTTTCATTCTCTGTTTCACTTGTTACTTCTCTTTGCGAGACAGCAGTGAATTTATAGCAAAAGTAATCGCTAAAAAACATTAAAAAGGCGTCGCTCACCTCCTTACATATATTTTACGATTTTGAACACCAGAAAATTTATCATAAATTTTGTTTTACTGAACAAAAAATGAAACTATATATAAATGTACACATATATGTGTCTTTGACTATGCCAAAGACAAGATAAGTTACTCTTCTACCTATCTGGAAAAGTTTTTAGTGGGTTTACTGACTTTGAAACGTGTAATCGATTCGAAAACCATACAATGTTTATCGATATATTTAAAAAAAATGTCGGCATGCTCGCTATTGAACTCGGTAAGTTTGGGAAAATGAGTTCACACAAACAAATTATACAAAATACTTTTAGAAACCCACCGAATATATGTCCGCCTATGTCATGGTAACATATATTGAGCGAGTTTCTAACAGTATTTTGTATAATTTTTTTGTTTAAACTCGTTTTCCCAAACTTACCGTGTTCAACAGCAAGCATGCCGCCATTTGAATTTTTCAAATACATTGGTAAACATTGTATGTTTTTCGAGCCGAAAGAACACTTTAGATTAAATAAAAACACTAAAAATTTATCCCGATTGGTAGAAAAGTATCTTGCCTTTGATGGCATTTATTTGTTATATATTTGTTTTTATGAAAACTTTTTCGAATCTATGTGTATAGTAAAACAAACCCATCATGTAAATTATTTACAGTTAAAGTGTTATAAAAAATAAACAAAAAGAAGTTTTAAATACATTTAAAAGAAATAAATTACGCCCGGTGATAAAATATTGAAAATTCACCGATTGTAAAAAAAAAACTGTCGTGAACAATGGTAACTTTAAAATATTTGGAAATACTCAGTGAAGACTTATATCTATTATTAAAAGAACGGACTGAAAAATATTATAAATTTTTTTTTGTTTTGTAGTAAAAAAATAAATAAAATGAAATATTCGACCTTTTCCGATAGAAATAAAAGTATAAAAAACGAGTTCACTATAGATTAAAATTATTCCAATGTTCAGTTATAATAATTATTATCCAAATGGAGAATTGTTCTTTCTCTTTCGAACATGGACAATTGGTAACATATGTTGGTAGCCATATTTTTTTGCCTGTTAGCGCGACCACAGGGTTGAATACCGGTAACTATCTCTACTTACAAGTTGATCAGGAAGTGACGTTACGCTGTCATGTACACTGTCCTACTCTCTCGGTGGTCGTGCTGTAGTCGACGTGGAGAACCCCCTTCACAGAATCTTCGTTAACTAAATTTTTTCTATTTAAGACCTATCATCTATTGCTCTCTCTCTCTCTCTCTCTCTCTCTCTCTCTCTATGTATATATATATATATATATATATGTGTGTGTGTGTGTGTGTGTGTGTGTGTCTTGTGTCTTTTTTTTTCTGATGTCTTATATTGAAATTCCATACATCGGAATTTGATTGTTCACTTGTTTTTGACATTCTTATTTATTGTAATTTCTACTGTTTTATAGATTTGCGTTTTTAGCGATTCCAATTGAAATAAATTGACACGCCGTCTTATTGTTCCCTGGCCCACACTATTCGACCGGAACGTTCGGCTGACATCATCGCTCACTAATCGAATATACCATCCGGCTTTGACCGGATCCTGAATTTGCGTGTATGTAATACGTCCGATGTTTGCCTGGTGTTATTCGTCACCTATAAAACAAAATGACCCAAATATTTTACCAGAGACATTGGAAACATATTTGATGTAAGTTTTCTATTTCCGGTCAGAAACAAACTCTTCTCACAGCAGCTTCTGATCCATTTATTTTAATTGTAGCCAAGTAGTGATCAGAATGATGGCGATGTCGTTTAGCCGGGAATTTATACATGCATTCGTCGTTGCTTTTTCTTGGTATTAAATGCATGTGCTTTGTAAAATCTTAAACTATTGATATTATCAGT
Source organism: Euprymna scolopes (assembly GCF_053919585.1). NCBI lineage: Eukaryota > Metazoa > Mollusca > Cephalopoda > Sepiida > Sepiolidae > Euprymna > Euprymna scolopes. The sequence goes on along the minus strand of NC_136516.1, from coordinate 23,855,647 downwards.
ATAAATTATAGAATATATATTGTAAGGCACATGGCGAATAGCGACGTCTCGTTATTTCTTTTCATTTCTATATATTAATCAAATGAAACTGGTGTTTATAAAATAGTGCTCTATAATAAGTATATACTAGCGGCCGAATCATGTTTGATTTTGAAAGAAATAACGGCTGAAACATGTACGCATATATGAAGACAATAACATTTGTATAAATAAATTAAATTATACAACAACTATATAAAATTTCCATAACAAATAGCAGTCTCAATAAATTCACATTGCCTGTTTCAGAAATATTAATAATTGTTTACACATGGGGTTTCGTATGGCTTCTTCTAAATGCAAACAGATAGAATGCAGAAGCAAGTTGCATTATCGCAGAATGACGAAAGTTCATGAAAAATGGCTGCAATGTATATTATCTAAGGAATTCTTGCTTAATCCCAGACTCCAGATCAGACTATCGGCACATGGAAAATTGTTGAGAAACGTAGGAAGAACGAAGTTTACAGAATAATTTAAGAAATACACTAAACTTTAAAAATTGGCTCAAACTAAAAAAACATAACTGTTTATTATTAAGAACAATAAATATATATACACACGCTTTAGTAGCAAAAGTAAGACGGCTTATAGCAATCTTAAGAAATAGTGAGAACGGAAGTTTCTAGATATTAAATAGAATATACGTTACGTCTTAAAAGTGGCAGATCATATTGACAATGGTTATGAAAATTAAGCAATCGTAAGAAATAGTGAGAACGGAAGTTTCTAGATATTAAATAGAATATACGTTACATCTTAAAAGTGGCAGATCATATTGACAATGTTTATGAAAATTAAGCTACATGTATGTGTTTACGTTTCAAGCACATTGGGATTCGTCAGCTGATGAAAAGTGGACGTCTCTGCGGAGATAAATTGCCATAAATATATTTTCATGATATTATACAAAGCTTTACTCACGCTGATGTGAAAATATATAGATAATATATTATAGTATATATTATAGTTAATATTACCTAATAGCATTATGTATAAATTATTTCGAAGTAATATTTTGGCACCCATGGACTCGACTCTTTTTTATGTACACTGTCTTATAAAACTCAAATGACCTTGTAACGATATATGTAACCCACTTCCCGGTTTACGACATCCGGTTGCGCATGCGCGCATGACCTGTGCACTGAAATATTAACGTTATTATTTCGAAAATATTATTTAACATGGGAAGAGTGGCGTTTAAAATAAACAAAAAACAAAAGAACTATTGGGACGCTGAAATATTAACGTTATTATTTCATAATTAGTATTTAACATGGGAAGAGTGGGATTTAAAATAACTTAAACGTAATACAGAAATGAAAGATGTAAAAAAAGCAGATATATCGAAATTTGAATTTAAACTATAATAAGTATTATAGTATCTGTTCAGTGCACATTTACCTATAAGTATGGCCAACCACTTATAATTCAGTAACTGTAAAACTTTTTTTCAAAAATAATCAATTATAATAAACGGAACGAATCATAGAAATCTATCTATATTCTTTTTTCATTTTAATATACTTTCATAGAAATGTTTCTGTTATGTCAAAAAAAAACTATTTTCTTTACGTCACAAGTGTCACGCTCATACATGAATTCCATAGCTAATATAACATACTGAGACAACGGGTCACGGGTAGTCTAGTATATATATACTAGCAAATGTAGCCGTCGTTGACTGGGTTCAAAACACCCTACAGAAAATGAACTCTGATTTATGAAAGTATGATAGGTTATAAAAAGGAAGGGTTGTAAAGAGATAGCTTCGAATTTGGGGGTATCAAAACCAAAGCAAAATATGATGAAAGTAAAAATAAGATAGATAAACCCATAATTTATTATACCATACCTGTTCTCACTGAAACACTTAAAAAAACCTTGTTGTTAAATTTTTGTTGTTAATAAATATCAATATTTAAATACTATTTCGGTGATTTTCTGTTGCATGGTTGTTCGGTTTTCTCTCTATATACACGGTTTCTTAAACTGGATAATCCACATACACTCGTGTTCCTCCGCGGTTTAGTATTCGTTTTCTTCTGAAAGCTATACAAAATAGAAACCCATAACAAATGATGCATATAATTGATAATCTAATGCGAATGTTACCTATGTGGTTGTCAGTTTGCGTCTCTCATTTTGTTTAGTTCTCTGGTTTCTCTATTTCACGAGTTTATGCTCTTCAATGAAAATATGAAAAAAAAAAAAAAAAATTGGCGAACGTCTGGCAGCACACTTTCGATTTCATTCTTAGCCGGCAAAAATTGCTCCTAAGGAGTCAAAACCGAAAGATAGGGCCTTGGCAGAGTATGCCGAATGCAACATGTTTACCTTCACAAACCTATATTCATAAGCTAAACAGCATCTACCTGCACAAACCTACATTCATAGGTTAAACAGCGTTATTTCTGAACGATTGGGTTGCTTATAGGTGTGACTTAGAGGCTAAGAAATTGGACTGGGGTGCTGTATGTTTCGGTTTCGATTACGGCTTATGCTCTCTAAACCATGTTTTATTTCACTTTTGATATTAATTCTGTATATTAGGTACAGTATAATAATCAACAGAAAACTGAGCCAAAATCTGACGTTTTGTGTTCCCCTTAGGTTTAACTTTGGTACCTTTAAGACTAATATCAATAGGACTCTCCTGGTCTTGCGATAACCATTTCTTGTAATTGTTAGCTCCTTACAATAAGTGGTTTCATGTTTTGTTTGGGGCGATTTCCATTAAAAAAACATTCATGAGAAGTTTTATTTGTCTTTGTTAAACAGACTAGATACCCAAGACACCACATGACGAGTAAGAGAATAAAACACGCAGTATAAACACTCCCACGCATGTATGTATAAAACCGTAATTGTTTTATTGATTACTCATTACTGAAAACATTATTATAAACCCTGTCACACAATCTTACTAGGCGTGGCTTACTATTCATAACTGCTGACCCCACACTAAATCAGTAAATATTTTCTCACATATAAAAAAAATTGTAGAGGTGGCGAAAATGAAATTAAAATAAATCAACGAAACACACATTTATTATACTACTAATTGGTGTATTCTAAACATTATCTTTTGTAATTTATAACAAATAAAATGTCGAGTTAATAGATCCCGCCGCCAGCATGCGTATGGCGTTATCTAGTGGTCCACTTTGTACAAACTTGACGCATTAAACCAGATTGTATTTAGATAATAGCGCGTTGAATGAGATCTTTCAAGTGACCTACTATGCTTGATTTATCAGCGTAGAAATGAGACTTTATAAAAGAAAATGGGGTTAAATCGCACGAACAAAGTGTCTAGTTTACATGTCGCTTTCATGAAATTCTTCGTTCATCAAATGTAAATGATTAAGTCAGCAAATGAAATAACATTGTTTTACTTATGAGTTTAGACGTGTTTAGTCAAATATATAAACTGCTTTGTTTTCAATTTTGATCACAAAAGTGTGCTACAGGTCTAAATATACTTTGTAGAAAAAATATTCAGAAACGACTTTGGTAGACACTGTTCGCACACACAGTCACTCTCTCTCTCTCTCTCTCTCTCCCTCTCTCTCTCTCTCTATATATATATTTATATATATATATATATATACATACTTGTTTATTGTTATATAAACATGGTCACATCCTGCTGCTACAAATAGCCACTTGTTTCAATCAAACAACAGATATCATCAGGCAGCGACTTTACTATTCAAAAGTTCAATGAATAAGCTTATTATTATAAGGCTTATTCATTGAACTTTTGAATAGTCAAGTCGCTGCCTGATGATATTTGTTGTTTGATTGAAACAAGTGGCTATTTGTAGCAGCAGGATGTGACCATGTTTATATAACAATAAACAAGTATTATCAGCTCTTTTTATTGAGCACTATCTAACAACCTCGTTGAATTCATTAGTCCATTGCTTTTATATATATATATATATATATATATATATATATATATTGGTAAAACTCTGTAATTGCCAAAAATGACAGCTACACTAACCCCTTCCCTCTCCGTCTCCCTCCATTTCCTCCCATCTATCTATCTCTCCCTCCCTCTCTCTCCCTCTCATCTAATGAATATACCTTATCGAACAGGAAAAAAATAGTCCAAATTTTAAAACCCCAAAATTGAAACTTTTTCCCTCCTCCTTTCATTACCCCTCTCTTTTTTCTTTGCTCTTTACCATCCTCTCTTCCCTTCCCCCTCCCTATATCCACATATCTCCACCCAAGCCTACCTAAATCTGCTACCCTCACACACAATACAACATAATATACTTTAAACTTCAAAACTGAAATATTGTCATTACCCGCCTTCTCCCTCTATTCTCTCCTACTCCCAAACTCCCCTCCTTTTTTTTTCTCTCCCCCCGTATTCCTCCTAAAAACAATTCTTCATAATACTAACCAAGCATTTCTGTAAGGTCTGACGAGGCTGTTAGATTGTAAACACGGCCCAACATCCGAAACATATGTAACCAAACATATAAAACGGTAATAAAAAATAAAACATATATATATTACTGTTTTAAAAATAATAAATAAATAAAAAATGTTATATACGTCCAAACAAATCAAAAGGGCGACTTTCTAAGTAAATAAAAAAAATGAGCTTCGAGGCGGAGCCAATATTAACCGTATGTATCGCTTGAAAAAACAACAATAACAAAATTTAAATTTATAAGCGATAAAAATAAACAGTATAATTAATCTAGGAGTTATGGCCTAACGGTTAAGGCACCGGACTGTGGAAAACATGGTCTGAGGTTCGATCCCTAGAAACAGTCGAACTACGCTGACGAGAGGTAACGACCTCGAAACACGCGTGTACGTAGATTACTGTTTTAAAAATAATAAATAATATATATATATATGCATATTTATTGAATTAAATATGGAAATATTAAATTTATTGAAACTTCTTATGAATTATTTCCTCGTGTTTCTTATATCAAATAGACAGGTTTAAAATTGCAAGATAAAGCTCGAGGCATCACGTAACAATACAAGAAGATTTAAGATAAAATAAAAAGCACATATCATTTATTTGCTTTTTTAAATGTTAAATTTTAATTTTAGTTTCAAAATAGAATTTAAAAAATTGCATTCCTATTTCTTTCACAACTGTAAAGTGAGACTCGTGCCTGAAGAAGCTTAAAACAGTATATGTATATATCTCAACAGTCTACAACCCCGAGAGATTTTACGTCTGCAAGAAAAAATGACTGACATAGACAAATCGCTTGAATGCGAATCGACTGAGGTAGAAGAATCTGGCTTGATATATTTCTTATAATCAGTACAGAAATCCACCCCAAAAATTAAAAAAAAAGGCGAAAATGAAAAAAAAAACATGATACACTTGCAGAATTGGATTCGGATCCTCGGAGGTACCGTCAATCATGGCTTGGGCTCGACCAATATTCAGTGGATTAAGCCGAACATTGCTAAAATGTTTAAACGCTAAATAGTGTTTTTTGTTGTATTAAAAAATGCGAGTTTTTAATTAATATTTGGGTGACGAGGGGGGGGGGGTTTCCTATACACAGATTCAAAAAAGTTGCCCCAAAACAATTAAATGAAAGCAAAGGTAAGGTAAATTGTATTTCTACCTAACTGGATAACTTTTTAGTGTTTTATTTAATGTAAAATGTTAAATTGGCTCGAGAAACTCAGTGTTTATCGATGTATTTGAAATAGACGAATGGTCGCGGACTCTGTTGAATACGTTAAGTTTGGGAAAATCAGTTAAAAACTAAAAAAACTATACAAAACAGTGTCAGACACCCACTGATTATATGTTATCGTAACATAGTCTGACATATTCGGTGGGTTCCTGACAGTATTTTGTATAGTTTTTTTAGTTAAAATAATTTTCCAAAACTTAACGTCATCAAGAGTGTCCGCCTCCATTTGCATTTTTCAAATACACTGATAAACACTGTTTGTCGAGCCGACTAAACATTACAGTAAATAAAATGGGTTTGTATTACTAAGCACGGAAACGAAAAAGTTGTCAAAAAATAAATATGACAAATAAATGTTATCAAAGGCAAGATAAATTACTTTTCTACCTAACTAGATAAGATTTTAGTGTTTTTATTTAGTGTAAAATGTTTATTCGGTTCGAAAACATGTAGTGTTTATTGGTAAATTTGAAAAATACAAATGGTGGCAGACTGCGTTGAGCACGTTAAGTTTGAGAAAATGAGTTAAAACTAAAAACTATACAAAATTCTGTCAGGAACTCACTCAATATATGTTACCGTGACATAGGCAGACATGTATTCGGTGGATTTTAACAGTATTTTGTATAGTTTTTAGTTTTAACTCATTTTACCCAAACCTAATGTGTTTAACACAGCCTGCCGCCATTTGTAATTTTCAAATATAGCAGTAAACGCTGCGTTTTTCGAGCCGAATAAACATTTTACATTAAAAAAACCCTAAAATTATCATGTTGGTAATAAAGTAACATGTCTTGCCTTTGATAATATTTGTTATACATTTATTTTTTGACACTTTTTCGAATCTATATGTACAGTAGTACAAACCCAATAAAAGCACTAAAAATTATCAAATTAGGTTGAAAAGTAATTTATCTTGCCTTTGAAATATTTACTTGTTATATATTTGTTTTTGTTGACAACTTTTACAAGTCTTTGTGTAAGTACAAACCCAAAGGAGGTATTTTTGTGTGTAATTTTATTTTTGGTACCGCGCTTAAATTTAAATTTCACAATATCTTTTTGTGGGGGTATTTTTTTTACATTAGGTCCACCTTCACAATTTTCGACTATGCTGAATAAGAAAATCTCATTTAAAATTTGCAGAGGCAAGTAGTTTTTGAGATATAAAGACCTGTACTATGCACTATAATTCACTGGCGGCCATGAATAAAAACTCCCAACCTCCCCATATTAAGAACGGCTTTTGGAATAAATAACACCCACGCCTAACCACGTGTTTTAACCTTTTACCTGTCTTTCGTCTGTAAGAATGTCTTTTTAAATAATAACGTTATTATTTCAGCACTGATCAATAAGTGCATGAGTGCCCAATTTCTTTAATAAAGAAAAAGCATTCATACTTCTGTAAAAAAAACAGAAAAAAACGTGTACTTTAAATTTTTGTTAAAAAGGTTTTCTTAAAAAAATATGGTAACAAAAGCAAACGCCAAAACATTAATCGGTATTCATGCAGAGAGTGATCCGTGCTTAAATAATAACGTTATTATTTAAAAAGCCATTCTTAACATGGGTAGGGGAGGGGTTTTGTAAATATTCTGTACTTTAACCTTACAATTGAATAAAAAACAAATCATAAAACTTTATTAAACGTAGAAATACGATTTTAAAAATAGCGCGGATCAGTAAGTGCATTAGCACCGATTTATTATTTAAGCACGTTACCAATCCGTGAATTGTCTTCGAAAAAAACCTGTAAGTTCACTTAACAATTTATAGTTTTAATAAAAAAGTTCATATTTTCTAATATCGAAACAACTGTTTAAAAAAAAAAACAAAAAAAAAAATGAAAAAAAACAAAAAAAAACGAAAAAAAAAAAAAAAAAAACAACTTGGACTTCATCTTTTATGCTTCAACTAAAAGCGCAAGCGAGCAACTTTTTTTGCCTGATATAGTAAAGAAAAAAATTTTAATAAAAAAAATGTGAAGATAAAAATGAATTAAATTTTTTTAAAATAGGGAATTTTTTTTTTTTTACTCATCGAGTAAACAGAAAATGAAATCTAATTAGTCTCGTCAAATTGTGGTATATAAAATGAATTGAAACGGAAGTTCAGTTCTATCAACAAAAAATGTCCGCAGTATGGGCTTACGAAAAATATTTTTGTTTTATTTAATATTTTTATAATTGGCGATTTTAATTTATTTTAATAACACGGAAACATCCCTCGACTTTAAAGATAGATTGTCTGAACATTTCAAATAAATTGGTAATGTAGAAATATGGTTTTATCGATTTTGAACGAACCAAGAATTACACACACACACACACACACACACACACACATATATATATATATATATATATATATATATAAAGTAAGGAGATATTCAAAAACGAAAAGCAATTGAATTTCAACAACGGTCGGTGATAGTGCTCAATCAAAGAGAGGAAATAATGTTTTTTTTATTATTCTTCATGCAAATACATTCATATCTTCCTACGATGTGCACACCGTTTCAATTATAATAGACCTCATCAGGCAAGAAAAATTAAAAATGCAAAAATTAAAAATGGCTCAGCACCATTTTCAGTTTTTGAGGATATAAACCCAGCCATTAAATAAAAAAAGGCAAAAATAAAAATAAAGAATGCAGTTTAAATTCCTTGAAAAAACTAATTTTAACCTATCACAGACTAAGCACCTGCATAATCCGACTTCAAAAAGTTTATAATGACAAAAGAGAATTCATTTATATATGGATGAAAAAAAAAAGCCTTAACTAAAATTTTTAAATAGAAATAGACTTAGCACTTGCATAAGCCGATTTCGCAAAGTCTTCAATTTTAAAACAGAATTAATCTACATAAGGATGAAAAGAGAAAAGCTGCTTACCATGTAGCTGTTTCGAATATATATATATATATATATATATATATATATATATATATATATATATATATATACTTCTGTACACAATTGTGTAGAACTATGCATAAATAAAATCCAGCGTAATAGTGAAATACAACCAATAATTTAATAAGAAATTATTGAAGATGAATAATTAATGAAAGGTTGTTTTTCACATGAATATGCAAATTTGTTAATCTTCCTGAAGTCGCTGTGTATATAAAAAAAGTTCATTACAATAACTTTTAAATAGAAAAACGTGGAGTTTTAATATCAATGTCAAATCGATTGAAAAAGCTTTGTATATATATATATATATATATATATATATATATATATATATATAGGTCTGCCTACTGCACACAATGCGTCTTTTTGTAATCGATCTCAACCGTTTCATCGATCACATACCAAACGTTGGTGTTTATTTAGTTCTTCCGCTTTCTGTTTGTACATCGTGTTCTTATCCGTGGGGAAGGCATCATTTCGTAGAAACATTTCTTGATTGTTTCCTCCATAAACATATTATCTTTTGTTTCTATTTTTTTTTATCAGCCAATAAATCAAAATCTTTATTTGGGCGTCTCCTCCTTATCTTTTTGATACCTACGCTCTTTGCGAATTTTTTTTTTTTTTTTTTTTTGACAAACACTGGGCTATTCTTATACTTTCCAGTGTTGTTTCTACTTATTTTATGTGTATTTTGTTTATCGTATATATGATTGTTGATTCAGTATGACACACACACACACACACACACGCACGCACACACACACAAACACACACACATATGGTATTTATGCAGTTTAAAACGCTTTTGTCCGTGAGTCTCACCCGGCAACGCCCGGCAGATGACGGAAATCGCCGAATTATACCGAACGGACGGACGTCAATTTGTCTATTTTGATTGCTAGTCTGTAACGTGACGTTGCTTCGAGGTCACAATTACCATGTTTGAATCTGGTAAACCAACCTCGTAGAGTTCTCTAATCCATAGCGTTTTCTCCAAATACGAAACGCATATCCTTGGTCACTTCACTCGCTTTTTAACCTCGATTAAAGGCGAAAAAATGGAGATGTCGAAAATGTGATTATTTTTTTTTATCTACTTGACAATCCATTTGACCGTTCTGAAAAACGAGAAAACATTATATGAACAAAAAGAAAAAAAACGATGGCCATTTTCTTGTAGAACAGAATACGTGCTTTCTAATGATATATACCACTTTTCCTAAATATCAGAATATGTTTTAGAACAAAAATTGTTTATGAAACCGTGGGAACTTATGTAACAACCTGATATAGTATATATATATATATATATATATATATATATATATATATATATATGTATATATATATATATATATATAAATATACATATATATATATATATATATATATATATATATATATATATATATATAGTACATTCGTTTTTAGAATTAGCAAAATAACCTTCAGAAAATAGATCACTTAAAACATGACATTGGTCAAGGTTATTGATTTAATGCGTAGGTTGAAGTGTAGATACGCGCAAGCAAGACATGCTCGGAATTGCGTTTGGATAATAAATGAGAAAAAAAATCATTGGAATAAACCCTAAACTAGTATAATAACAAATATTTTACTATGATTTATGTTAATTAAAAGTTCGCAACTTCTGGAACAAACACTCTGTTACTGAACTGATCGTGATCTCTTAATTTGAGATCGATTTATATATTACGAAATAATTACGAAATATAAAAATAAAGAATTTTAAGAATTTAATAATAAAGTCCATATTTTCATTCTTACAAAGGCTGATTATTCTTTTGATTTTTTTTATATCCTTCCGCTCTCTTTTTCTCTCCCGCACGCACACACACACACACACACACACACACACACACACACACACACACACATATATATATATATTCATATAAATCTGTTTTTTTTGTGCATTGATATTCATATTAAAAAACTTTTTCTATTCATTTAAAAAAGAAAATACAACTTTCATATATATATAGGTCGTGCAATTGTATTCATCTGCAG
>NC_136516.1:23634950-23842450 GCF_053919585.1 Euprymna scolopes | reverse complement strand
CATATATATTTTATAACTTACTATATATATATATATATATATATATATATATATATATATATATATATATATATATATATATATAGTCGTTGGCGGAACTGAATACAAGTAACCATTCTGCTTATTAACATTTTCTACGAGAGGAAACAAGCCCTATCTGTGCGCCAAAGAGGCGGTTGAAGCCCCACATGTGATACTAAGAGAGTTCTGCTGTTGTTTTCGAAAAGTTTTTTTATTTTCATGTATTTTTCTTCTCCAACTGTCATTGACTTCCCAGCTATTTTATTTGAGCTGATGTTCGGATTAGAGCTGAACTTTAAAGCGTCGTTTTAGGGCGCCACAGACTCTGGTTCCAACGGCAAGGTCTGAGATGGTTTGCGTAGGCGGTTGTCAGGTATTCTATGAAAGTGTCTGGCCCAGTGTAAACGGTGTCTTTTTATTGCGACTTCAATACTTTTCAACTCTGAACGAAGGAGACACTCGATGTATATATATATATATATATATAAATATATATATATATATATATGTATGTGTGTGTGTGTGTATGTGTATGCGTGTGTGGAGGACTTAAAGGAAAATAATATGGTCAATTCTTTAAGGGGTGACTTATCGGGATAATGCAAAGCTAAACCGATTGTTTTGGACCTCATATAGAAATCAATAAAGAAAGAAAACGACGATATAAAACTATATACTAATCAATATATATATAAAAGTGAACATGTCTGTGTGTCTGTTTGTCTGTCTGTGTATCTGTGTACATTTCCCTACGCAATAACTCTGTCAATTTTTAGTCTACAGACTCGAAATTTGATATACAAAGTACTGAGATTTGGGAAAATCTTTATGATCGCTTTTCGGCCAGAAACTTGGCTGTTAAGGGGTCAAAGTTCAACGATTTGATTTTTGAGAATTCTAACAAATTGTTCCGACAATTTTGGGTCTACATACTTGAAACTTTAGATATAGGTTCCTTGGGCATGGATCTAACTTAATAACTTGATTTGAGCCCAAAACAATAAATTTTAAGGAGTCATAATAGGTGTCAAAGTTTTAAAAAATTGACCTTTTTTTTTTGTTGCTCAGAATACCCCTCCTAACGTCCGGGCAACGCCGGCCTGAAATGCTAGTATATATAGACTTATTAATTCAATAAGGGTATACTTCAATAAGGGGTATAGGATAATATCTTCCTCGAGGGTTTAATCACACATAATGTCCACATATATTAAACCCACCATGGCAGATATGCTATACACCTACTTGCATTATTTAATACAGACTATACTCCTCATGTATCGATGTGATCAAGTTAGTACTCCCTAACAGCATCAAAATTTTCTTCCACTCCTAATGTAACTATCGTTAGACGTCACATGACTTATATGTTACCTATCATCTTCTCTCCTCTTCTGGTAGAAAACATAAGACATTCGAAATATCATGGTAGGAACAGTTTTCACTTACCCTTCGCATAAATCTATACTTATATAAGAGCCAGGTACGTCCAAGGATGCAGTACTGCTGCCACATCTGGGCAGAAGCTGCTTGGAAAGATTTATCCTGTCTTTATAGAGTTCAAAATAGACTTCGTAGCCTGTTCGCTTCCTTGCAACCTCTTTCTCACAGAAGCGACGTTGCGAGCCTGTCTCTGTTTTAACGTTATTTTCATGGCAAGTCTACGCCTGACATCCAATCTATGGCCCCCTCCTCGCCAAACTTTCATGAGGAACACTCGTCTAGTTGAAAACACTATCAATAATTTCCCCCACTGTTTATCTGTGCCTAAATCTAAACGTAGATTCCATGAAAAAAGTTTTTTTTTTCTTAGAAGTGAACTGTCTTCCGATTTCCCGCTTTCCAGCTGACTACAATATGGTTGTCTTTAAGTGCAACACCAACAAGTTCTTGATGAGCCGTTCCACTTAAATTAACAATTTCCATTACAAACGATTACTATATTGTCCAATTGATTAGTGTACACTCTTTAACCCTTATTATCGAGTGGCCTCTGGGCCTTGATAAGTGGTGATGCTTATGTAAAAAATACCATTATTGGATAACTGAATAAATCTCTCTCTATATATATTAGGATATCGTCATTTTCTTTCTTTATATATATATAAAGCTGAACGTCTGTGTGTGTGTCTGGTCACGAATAGACTCCTATATGGTTGACTATTATAGAAAACTGATCACATATAATGATAGAAGATGTATCGAGACACAGGAATGGGCATGTTTGATCTGGCGTAATGATGATTCGTTAAAATTGTGGGGCCTGCGTACGCGTCTGGTCCACAAAGTATGGAAATAAAAAATTAAAAAATTAAAAAAAAAACGTTTACAAGTGTTTTTGATATAAATGTACATAAGAATACTATTATAAGTATGTTTTAACTTAAAAAAGGGATACTATAATAAAATTGTGGGGTCTGCATTCGCGCCTGGCCTCCATAGAATGGAAATAGGCACAAACTTTAATAAAGACTTTTCATATCTATCTGCGTAAGTATGCTTTGATAATTATGTTTCAGTTTGAAGAAATATGGTATAATAAAATTATGGGGTGTTGGTTCGAGCCTAAACTCCATAAAACGGAAATATGTCACAAAGTTTAACAAGGTTTTTTAATATAGATCCGAAGAATATCGTGATAAGTGTTTAAGTGTGAACAGATATGGTATAATAAATTATGGGGTTTATCTATTTTATTTTTACTTTCATTATATTTTCCATTGATTTTGATACCCCAAAATTCGTAGCTATCTCTTTACAACCCTTCCTTTTGATAACCTATCATACTTTCATAAATCAGAACAATTTTCCGTAGGCTGTTTTTGAACCCAGTCAACGACTGGTACTTTTGATATTATATATATATATATATATATATATATATATATATATATATATATATATATATATATTTCTGTAGAAATATATTTCTTATAAAATATACCAAACCTTATTTAAGAAGCTCAATGTAATTACAGAGCAGTATAGTGAATAAATGACAAAAAAAACTATGTTCCAAAATTTATGATGTAGGCCATCTTATAATTTATTCTTTTATTTCAGTTGACTCATACAAATCTTGACAGTCACTGTTTCGTAGCGCTAAAACCGATCACGTAATTATTATATCAATCAGTGAATCTATTTTGCTCTTAACTCATCCGAAAAAATAGAAACAATCAATCTGTCAAAAAGAAATAAAGTCTGATTTGACAGAAAATTGGATGAGAAGCTGCAAATACATCTAATATTGTGCCATTTTCAATTGTTATATATATATATATATACATATATATATATGCATATATATGTATATATATACATATATATGTATATATATGCATATATATATATATATAATATATATATATATATATATATATATATATATTTGTTTACGTTTGCTTTTGATAGAATTCCAACAAAGTGCTCGATTGCAAAGAAATTTTTTTTCGATATAAGAGCTTAATATTTATTTATTTAATAGTACAGAAAAAAACATTGGTACCGTCGGTTTCAAGCCAAACATAAAGGGTACCGGTTAATGGTAAATCGCAAATAATGTTTGGCTCTCGTCAGCCATGTTGTTTCTGTCTGAGGAAAAAGTAGGCCCGCGTTTATTTTTTATAATGATGTTCATTTAACTACAGCTTATTCCTATCTATGTATATTTTATTTTATTCTAATATGAATTTTCTAATTTTTAATTTTTTTATTTAATGCATTTTTAATAAATGTGTACTGTTCTGTTGTTGTTTTCGATCCGCATGATTTTCAATCTGCCTTTTGTTAATTTTAGCTGGTCCAAGGGAGGTAATTAATGTATCTTATTAATTTTTCTTCTTTGTTCTAGTTAAGAGGAGATAATACGTGTTTCAGTTGGTCCAAGGGAGGTAATTTTCCTATCTTTTTTATAATAGTTGAGGAGAGGTATGCAGACTATTTAATTCCTATTTTTTTCTTTTTTACATGGGGTCACTACTTATCAAGGCCCGAAGCCCACTCAGGGATAAGGGTTATTGCGTGTACAGTAATCAATGAGATAGTATTGTAGTAATTATTAGTATGGAGGGTTTTGATAGAGTGTCTTACTTAAGGGGGCGGTTTGTCAGGAGTTTGTTTGTGTTGGACTCGAAGACGTCCAAGTTATAGTCAGGTGGGAAACAGGCAAGCGGCAGAGAGTTCCACTGGCGTGCAGTTCTAAGAAAGAAGCTTTGCTCATGGAATCTACGTTTGGATTTAGGCGCAGATAGAGAGTGGGGGGAAATTATTGACAGTAGTTTCAGACAGACGGGTGTTTCTCGTGAAAGATTTGCGAGTGGGGACGAGGGATTGGAGCTCAGACGAGCACCTGCCATGGAAATAACGATAAAATAAAGACAGGCTCGTAACGTCTCTTCTGTGGGAGAGAGATTGCAGGGAAGAGAAAAGGGCATTCCCCACTAAACCACGAAGTCTATTTTGTACTCTGTCAAGGCAGAATAGGCTGTTTTTAGCAGTTCCTACCCAGATGTGGCAGCAGTACTTCATCCTTGGACGTACTTAACTTTTATAGAGATAGAGAATTGCATCAGTAGTGAGATGTCTTCTGGAGCGGTAGAAGGATCCCACCATCTTTCCAACGACCTTGACAACAGACTTGATGTACGTTTTCCATTTCAGATCAGGAGTAAAGATCAAACCCAGAAGCTTATCAAAACACGGAGCCTCCCCAAGACGAGAGCCATCCATTTCAATTGATGCCAGATGGGGATCAGAGCGTTGTTGATGTAAAGATAGAACCTTGGTTGTGGATGCATTAAAATTGACCAGCCACCTCTTCCCCCATTGTAGCACGTGCTCAAGATCAGAGAAGAGAATTAGAGAGAACTTTGTCATTTACGACCTTTGATGTGTTGCCATAGATGGTCGTGTCATCAGCATAGATGTCAACGAATGATTTAAGTATGTGTTTTGGAAGATCATTGATATAGATCAGGAACAGAGCTGGGCCCAGGATGGACCCCTACGGGACTCCAGCATTAATACTGTGGGCCTCTGATTTCTGCCCATCAACCACTACTGTTATGAACCTATCAGAGAGAAATGATTTAATGATTGAGAAAACATTTCCAGTAATACCGTAGCTGGAAATCTTGTGAAGTAGGCCCTTATGCCATACCTTATCCTTAGTTTTTTTTTGTTTTTATATATGTGTATTGTATTCTATAAGGTAACCATAATTTTCTTAATTTTTATACTTACAATTGCCTAAATGTCCATTTTCACTTTTACGAAATTATGCATTAAGTTGACTGCCTCTAGAATACTCTTGATGAAATTCCTTCGTTTGTTGTTCGGTCCTCCCAGTTTATTATGAGCGTTTGTCTCCTATGTATACAGGCTTTAAGGGTCTCACTGCGGACGTTCAAACAGGTATTTTAGGGTCATTAATAGTCTTTATGATGTAGTATTTCTCCGCATCACAAAGGGGGCTCCGCTTTTGAGGCTGGTGAGTATGCTGATCTTCTCTTTATGACCTTTATTATATGCTAAATGGTTTTTAGCTGGCATACTCGGGCGGCTAATGCTGTCTTTACCGTTGTTTTGCCCTGATGGAAATGTTGTGCGTGTACAATCTCTGCTTCAACGTCCCTTTCGTCATTCCTATGTATATTTCTGGTGTATCGTTAGCCTGACGTGTGAGGGTCGCTTCATATACGAGGGATTTCACCCTGCATCTTCCCCTAATGGGCAATCTTCCTTGGATCTGCAAGAGCAATCCGCAATTTCATTTTCCTTGCGTTCCCTAGCGATGATCTTTTTTATTGGTGGTGGAATAGCTGACCTTAATCGTGTTTCTGTTGAATAGTTTGTGCAACTTATGTTGTGGAGGGAAATTTCTGTCTAGCAGTTTCAGGAATAAATGTCCCACTCGTGTTTTTGCGTTGAGAGAAAATAGAGGTGAGAACCAAATGATGTTCCGCCTCCTTTTGCGCCTGTTTTTTTTTTTGTTAGCCGATGTTGCGTTGGTTGGTTTTCAATGCTTTCCGTGAATCAGCTTTTTTGGAGCGCTTCATTGTAATATGAGGCTGCTTGGTTGATGATGGCGTTTGATGAGAGTATATATATATATATATATATATATATATATATGTGTGTGTGTGTGTGTGTTTGTGTGTGTGTGTGTGTACGTATGTGGGTGCGTACCGAATAGTATTATATATTACTAGCATTTCAGCCCGGTCTTTCTCGGGTGCTTGGAGTCGAAGAGAAGGAAATTGCGAGCAGGCAAGATGGACGTGTGGCACCGTGGTGGCAGCGAGAAACTTTTAAGCAGGTGTCGAGACGGCGGGGTTTGGTTAATTGTTGAGCAAAAAAATAACACGGTCAATTTTTTTAATTTAAAACCTATTATAATCCCTTAATATTTATTGTTTGGGGCTCAAATCAAGTTATCAAGTTAGATCCATGTCCACGGAACCTATATCTAAAATTTCAAGTGTGTAGACCCAAAATTGTCGGAGGAGTTTGGTAGAGTTCTCAAAGGTCAAATCGTTGATCTTTGACCCCTTAACAGCGGAATTTCTGTTCGACAACCGGATCACAAATATTTTCCCAAATTTCAGTACCCTGTATATCAAATTTCGAGTCTGTAGACTAAAAATTGACAGAGTTATTGCGTAGGGAAATGTACACAGACAGGCACACAGACACACAGATACACAGACAGACACGTTCACTTTTATAGATATATATTTTTTTCTTATTGGAATACTTTGAGATGAGTAATTTGCATATTTATTTATTTGCGAACTTTTATCCTCATCTTCATGATTGTTGTTGCATCATATTTCGGTCAACTATTCCTCTGGCCTTCTTCGGGTGCTTTACAGTGACGAGATAAGGATGCTTTTTTAAACTTTATTTTTTTGACGGCTCCCATAGTTGCTGTTGTCTACCCCACGTTCGGGCCAACGAATCCTCTGACCTGCTTTAAAAGAATATATAATACCACACACACACACACACACACACACACACACACACACACACACACACACACATACCCCCACACATACACACACAGACAAAAGAATTACATAACTTTCAAATATAGTTTCTAGATTTATCCTGGCGTGAGGTACGCCATTGACTTTGTCATATGAACTAACTACGACATGAAAAATAACGATTGTTTATAATTGTGATATTAAATATTATTTTATACTTTCCCGCATTTAATTAAATAAACGACAATGGTATAAGCTTTCAATCACGCCTGCTCGAAATCCTAGAGCAATCGTCGTTAATGTTGTTCATGCCCACTTATAAATGTGCCATAAATCTGAAGGCACCATTATTTCAATTAATTTCAACAATACAAAGCTACCCGATGAGGTAAAGGCAATGGGTCTTTATCCTTGCAAGCTTGAACTCTCAAAGCAGTCGTCATTTATATTCCTTTATACAGAAAATGGACCCCTGCCAAATTACGACCAACTAAATACATTACTAGCAATGAATATGAGCCTAAAGGCAGAAAGATTGTGAAGAGCCATCTACAGTAACGGGAATTGAAACGTAATATTTAGATTGGAAATTATACAAAAGAATGGTGACAAAACTAATAAAAAATTTGACGATGCTTCAAAAAGAATTGGTAAATAAAGATAATTGAAATCAAAGGAAAGGTTTATGATATCTTCGGTTGCAAAGTAACGGATACATTCGAAGTGACGCGATTAGAAAGTTACTTATTTGGCATCCGTTTTTAGATGAGGATTGGTTATTTGTATTATTTGCGTTCATCGGATTACTCTTCTCATCTGGGCTGAGAAGGTATATGGTTGTGCATAAAGAGTGAGGATACCCAAAAGAGCTCTCGGTTGGTTTCAATAAAAAAGCGAGGCAATGTTGGCAGCTGGTTTGGCTGCCCCATACCCAGCATTACAATCTTCAAAGAAAGAAAATGAAAACAACAACAACAACGACAAAAAAATACACGAAAACAAAACAAAACCCCCCCCAAAAAACAATATTCCTTATCCGGATCCAATTAACCCGATTAAGACATTGAACTTGGTGTGTCATGTACGCCATCGCCCCTGTAAGTCAGCTTAAGGCCTTAAAAGTCACCTGAGGATACTTAATACAGTACATGAATCTTGAGAGGCAATCATCTGTGAAGATGCTGCAATCATCATATATATATATATATATATATATATATATATATATATATATATATATATATATATATGTGTGTGTGTGTGTGCATGTGTGTGCGTGTGTGTGTATGTATATATGTGGAGCAATTCACCTACCTTGGCAGCACCCTCTCCCGCACCGCAAACATTGACATTGAGGTTAATCATAGGATCACCAACGCGAGCAGTGCATTTGGAACACTTAGAGACAATGTGTGGAAGAGGAGAGGCATTACACTCGCAACCAAACTGAAAGTATACCGAGCAGTCGTCCTGACAACCCTACTCTACGCCTGTGAAACTTGGACGCCATATAAAGTCATGAAAAACAGCTGAATGGCTTCCACCTCAGATGCCTCCGTAATCTTCTCAACATCCTCTGGCAAGACAGAATTCCTTACACAGAAGTTTTGAAGCGCGCGAGGCTCCATACCATCACCACCATAATCCGCAAAACCCAGCTCCGGTGGGCAGGCCATGTCTATTGCATGCTCGACAGCCGAATCCTCAAACAACTTTTCTATGGGGAACTCAGCCAGGGAAAGCGGAATGCAGGGGGCCAAAAGAAACGATATAAAGACTGTCTGAGAACGTCCCTTAAAGACTTTGACATCAGCCCCCAGTCTTGGGAGAGTCGCGCTGCTGAACGTTCGGCCTGGCGTTGCGCCATCAGCCTAGGAGCCGTTAGGGCAGAGAATCAACGCATGACACACGACCAGCAGAAGCGCAAGAGGAGGAAGGAGAGAGCTGCCGGTTCACAGCCTGCCGATACCGCCTTCACGTGTCCAGAGTGTGGAAGAGTCTGCCGAGCACGTATTGGCCTCATCAGCCATCTCAGGACCCACAAACCCCTGACGCCGAACTGATTGATACCTTGGTCATCGTCGACTTCGACGGACGAGCAAGAATATGTATATATATATATATATATATATATATATATATATATATATATATATATATATATATTTAACTTCCCACGTACCAATAAAGCGATCAGTACTGCATTCAGCTCCACGCACGACACGCACACTGCAAACATATTGCTAGTCAAGTTTGCCTACCTGGAAATAATTTAATCAATCAAGTTACCTTGTTTTAAACGAGGGTGGGTCCAAGTAAACTTATGGACTGATATTTGGCTGAAGAAAGTGTTACAAATATCAAGGTCATACTGGGTGCATAGATGGAGAAGGGGCAGAGTATTACTGTTCAACCTGGCCACATCAAACTCCAGTAGTCGTGAAAAGCGGCGCTCCATGCGTTATTACGGCTTGGATAACTTTGTAGAAGCAAAATATGACTATGCAAAATTAAGCGTGATGTCCGGAAGTAAAATTTGTCAGAGCTGTCAATGGTTTTTGTGTTGAACAACGTTTTCGATCTATTACTTTATCTGGAGCCGGTTAAGCTAGTCATAAGTGATCACATGGAAATTAGTCTTTCTTGGACGGGAAAAACACTGCGGAGCGCAGATGTTCTATTTGCTCAACCGTTTGCAAATCAGGTAGAGTTCTGAAGCGTCATATGAATGTCAACAGTAAAAGAGTACCAGTCCCCCAATCATAGCAAAATTGTCACCTCTGCAACACACTGTATAAGAGCACAGCTGGTCTGAAGTATTATATATATATATATATATATATATATATATATATATATATATATATATATATATATATATATATATATAACCAATATTATTATTTCACTTACCCATACAAATTATATAAGAAATATATTTTACTAGCGGGGGTACCCGGCGTTGCCCGGGTGTTTAGAGGTGTGTGTGTGTGTGCTCGGGCGGGATGTTAATCAAAACATAAGAATAAGCGAAGTAACTATTAAAAAAAACACACAAAAAAAACTAACGATGTTAAATATAAAAATGGGAAAACAAAAAAAAGAAAACGCGAAACAGAAAAACGAAAGTTAACAAATCTGAAAAATACCCCCCCCCCCAAAAAAAAACACGAGAAAAATTGCTTAAATAACTCTGCTTCAATATTAAAATTTAAAAAATCGAAACTGTGTCGCTTTTTTAAATATTTAAAGTAAATCAGGTTACGACGTCATATGACGCATGCGTAGAGATGAATTCGTCATGAGAGGACGGTTTTTGCTGACCCCCCCCCTGTAGAAAACTACTGATTTCAGGGTGAAGGAATGAACGTTTTAGACCAATTTTTCGATATTTGTCGGGGAAGGTTAGAAGTTTAAAATGATAATGATCTGGCGAAAATCTGTAACCCGTGTGGAAAGTTTTTGCGAGACATACAAGCACGCATACATACATACATACATACATACATACATACATACATACATAATACATACATACATACACACATTTTCGCTTTTATATATATATATATATATATATAGATGAATGGGTTTTCAGTATTTAGTTCAACAGTGTATAAGCTTGAAACGTCCTTACACATAAAGATTTTCGTAATTTACTATATATCTGTCTGTATATACGTATATGTTCTGTCTTCAGACTTGGCTCTTTTTTAACAAGGGACACATGCTTTAAGAGCACCGGTGTCTCGTGCCTCGCTCTCCTTCATCTCTGTGCGAGTTTTTTCTTATATAGTTTTCTTTCTTATTTCTTCCCTTCCTGATCTTTCGTTAATGGAAAACTTGGCCGTTTAGGCATTCCAAAGGAAAAAATGTCATATCGCTATCCTTCGAGAACTTCACGTTCCCACGCGATCTCGCCCCCTAGTCTCGTTTTGCGATTCTGTCCTTCCTCCTTTAACCGCGAAATTCGAAACGATACGGACGGACTTTACTCGACTCCATGAACTGGGCTTTCCCCGTTTAAGCCATGAGGTATGTTCGGAACATCCCATTATTCCTTTACCTGCCTATTTCTTCTATGAAGAACTCGAAACCCTATTCTGTTTAATTAATCTAGTGTGTGACTTCTATATTTAATTTGTTGAAATTCTAATTATTCTTTTCCTTCGCGCGCACAGAACTTATATCTTTTCTCAAACTTCTATTATTTTTATTTCCTGGGCGCTTGGGTAGTTTATGCGCCGCACTAGAATAACAACCTTTGTAGAAATGAGAAATAACCGCTCCATACTTTCACCTAACGATTTAATAAAAAAAGAAAAGAAAAGACATTTTCTAACGACTCCATACTTTCACCTAACGATTTAATATTAATAAAAAAATTAAAAAAAAGAAAGGACATTTTTTAGCCGCTCCAGACTTTCACCTAACAATTTAATGGAGAAAAGACACTTTTCTAACTGTTACGGACTTTCACCTAACAGTTGATTGAAAAAGATAAGATATCCCAGCATCTGTTAATTTGGAAGTCTGTCCAAAACATAATTATTTTCATGTATTATTTCCTTTTGTTTAATTATGTTTTCTCCTTTTAACTATTTGTTTTGTTTTTGTTTCAGATTTTTTTTACCTAATTAATAAAGCGTTTTCAACGTAATAGTTGTTTTCGTTATGTTAATTTGAGTTTATCTGTCTGCCCAACGCACGCTTTCTAAAGTTGACTGCTAGACGGTATTGTAGGTACCTGAAAGCAAGATTTTGAGGAATAACTGCCGCGAGTTCCAGAACAGTATATATAAACGTGCATACGCACACGCGCATGTATATATATATATATATATATATATATATATATATATAATAACTATCCTTCTATCTATCCATCTATTTTATACATATATATACATATATATAATTCCCTATATATGTATACATATACACATACATACACAAATGCGCATATATATAATACCTATCCTTCTATCTATCTATCTATCTATCTCTCTCTCTCTCTCTCTATATATATATATATATATATATATATTATATATATGTATTATATGTATATATATGTAGTTATATTATATATATATTACATATACATATATATATATATAATATCACGGTATTCTCTTTATAAGACTTTAGCGAATATTCCATCTGATTAATGAACGAAAACTGCGGATAATGTTATGTATTTTTAAATTATGTAATAATTGAGTAATTACTGAAGTGTCAACTGCAAATGGCTATCTGAAAATCAAATTAGCAGGATTTGAAATTGAAATCTCGAACATAATCAACATATCATTTCGATCGACAACTAAACAACGATTCCTGAACAAAAAAAAAAATGAAAAAGAATATAAAGTACATGCAGATTTGGAAATACGTATGAAAATACATTTTTTCTTTAAAAACATAATCGATGATGGAACGATTCCGGTATGCTTCTCAATTAGGATAAAATTTCTGGAATCTGTTCGAAGTTCCCGATTCCTACACAGTTATCGATTATTTTAAAATCCTCTAAATATTTAGTTATTGTTTTTACTTTAGTTTTTGCTGATCGTAAACTATGTAATATATGAATTTCCGCATTAAGTCCTACACTTTTTGAGTAGATTTAACGAGTTTTGTTTCACTTATTATATATATATATATATATATATATATATATATATATATATTCTTTTGCATGCAAAATCCGATCCCGCATTTAGCTAATTCCTACCCTCTGATGAGAAGAAAAGTATTTCTTCGAAACTCCGCGGATTAAGCACTATCCATTTATCTAGTGTTTCCTTTTCAGATTAAATATGGTTTTAACTAATTTCAAAGTGTTTTTTAAACATATTTTATTAACTGTTTGCTCATATCATAAGCTCTATTTCCTATTTGGTTTTATCGAGCTTTTATATCTGGCTGAGTTAATTTCATAAATATTAATTATTTAATATTTATAATTTACTTTAATTTTACCATCTTGGATCATTTTAGTAAAGTCAATTGTAATTTTCATTATATATATATATATATATATATATATATATATATATATATATATATACTAGCAAAAGTACCCATCATTGACGGGGTTTAAAAACAACCTACAGAATATGGACTCTGATGATAGTATGATAGGTTATAAAAGGAAGGGTTGTAAAGAGATAGCTTCGAATTGGGGGTATCAAAACCAAAGCAAAATATGATAAAAGTAAAAATAAAATAGATAAGCCTCATAATTTATTATACCATACCTGTTCACACTGAAACACTTATCACAATATTCTTTGGATCTATATTAAAAAAACCTTGTTAAACTTTGTGACATATTTCCATTCTATGGAGGTCAGGTGCGAACGAACACCCCATAATTCTATTATACCATATTTCTTCAAACTTAAACATTACTATAAAAGTATAGTTACGCAGATAGACATGAAAAGTCTTTATTAAAGTTTGTGCCTATTTTCATTCTATGGAGGCCAGGCGCGAACGCAGACCCCACAATTTTATTATACCATCCCTATTTAAGACAAAACATACTTATCAAATTATTATTATGTACATCTATATCAAAAACACTTGTAAAAGTTTTATTAATTTTTAAATTTTTTATTTCCATACTTTGTGGACAAGGCGCGAACGCAGACCTCACAATTTTAATGAACCACCGTTCTGCAGGATAAAACATACCCATTCCTGTGTCTCGATACATCTTTTATCAGTATATTTAACCCGTTTTTTAAAATAGTCAACCATATAGGCGCCTAATCGTGACCACACACAGACACACACACACACACACACACACACACATTCAGCTTTATATTATATATATATATTTATATATATATGGTTTATTTACACAAAAATCACCACCTTCAAGGCCCGGAGGCAACTCGAGGATAAGGGTCAATGGGTATACAATAGTCAATATAATTATAGCGTAGTAAACATAAGTAGTGGGGATTTTATAAATTGGATTACTTAGAGGGATGCTTCATCAAGAAATTGTTTACATTGGACTTGAAGACCATCAGATTGTAATCAGCTGGAAAGTAGGCGATCTGAAGAGATTTCCACGGGCGTGCAGTTCAAAGAATGAAGCTTTGTTCATGGAATCTACATTTAGATCTGGGCACAGACAAGGAGTGCGGGAAATTATTGATAGCGGTTTCGTGAAAGTTTGGCGATGGGGGCAGAGATTGAAGCTCAGATGAGCACTTGCCATGAAAATAACAATAATGCAGAGATAGGCTCGTAATGTCTCCTCTTTAAAGTTTTAAAAAAAATCTATACATGCTAACTGGCAGTCCGGCTTTTCACGGTCGTACAATACCTTTAATCATGATATTTTAATTTATGCAGATTTCGTATGAATTATTACAGAATGAAGCGTCTATCAACTATTATATATTGCGATAACTAATTTGCCCGTTGGACTAATTCACAAAATAACGATAAATAAATGAATAAAATAAATGAATAAAAATAATAATGATAATATCGTTCGTCAACTTCCGTCTGTGTTTGTTTACTATATCGTGTCAGCTGATATTTGGACATGACGATGAATGCCCTAGAAAAGTCACTTTTGATTAATATTTAGTTTTGAAATATGTAGACGAAGAAATGATTTGCCGGAGTTTTAAATGGTATCCTTTCCAATATTGTAAATTTAACTCATTAATAAAACAATAAATTTAAATAGTGAAGTAAGCTCAAACTAGAACAGAGGATCATTCTATGTGTAGTCGAATGTTCTACGACTGAGCTGTATTTCCAGATTATAAGAAATGATTTACTAAGATTTATTATCTTTCTTGGCCAGTAAAACAGTATCCTGTAAAAATACTGTAAAAATACTACTTATTAATTTATAAGAAAAAAAAAAGCTACTTTAAAGATCAGATGGTTTCAATTTTCGACATTATCGGATGAATTTCTGTACGTATATATATATATATATATATATATACATATATATATATACATATATATATATACATATATATATATACATATATATATATACATATATATATATATAACTACTTCATTTACTCACATAAAATTAATATACGAAAGTATAGATTTATGCGTAAACTTTAAGTATTTACTTCAAAAGTGCTCAATACGTAGGTAGAGCAAGTTAGTAATTTATAAAATATATATGGCGATTAAGCTACACTGAATATTCGGCGTTTCATCCACTATAGGATTCGTCAGGCTTATGCGCATAAGCCTGACGAATCCTATAGTAGATGAAACGCCGAATATTCAGTGTAGCTTAATCGACATATATATTTTATAAATTACTATATATATATATATATATATATATATATATATATATAGAGAGAGAGAGATAGAGAGAGAGAGAGACAGAGAGAGAGGGAGCGGAAGAGAGATGGGGAGTAGTTTAATGCTTTACTTGAAACGTACTCGTTTTATGTAGACGAATCGTAAAGGATTAAAAAATCTTCCACAGAAATAATGTCTTTATAATAAAACAATTTATATATATATATATATATATTATTTTTATTATATATATTTATATATATATAATATTATAAAACATATACAATATATATATATATGTATGCATATATATGTATGCATATATATATAATAATATAATATATAGATAAAATATACATATATATACGTATGCATATATATATATATATGTGTGTGTGTGTATTGAAATTTTGAAAAACGTCCAAGCTCAATGAAGGAGTACAAAACTAACATAGCACTCTAGTCGGGAGAATCGTAAATTGAATAATTGCTGAATAGTGAAATCGGAATTTGTAGAACACTTTATTTTTTTTATATCTCATAAAAGTAATATTTTCTTTGGCATTCGTATAAGTTCTTTTATTTTTCTCCTCTTTAAACACATTGTCTCCAAAACTTCTTTCTCCCTCCACGTTCCTCTTCTTCACTATTCTACTCTTCAATTTTTTACTGTGGATAAAGCGGATTTTTACCGCCAAATTTGTATTAAAGTCAATTGACATTTGGATGATAAAGATGCAGCATTTGCAACTCGCATTTATTTTTTTTGTTCAACTTTTTATGGCGAGTTTAACCCCTTATAATATAATTCTCCTTGTTGAATGATATGAACTTAATTTTATTTGTTGCCAGCAACAACAGCTATTATTGATCGAATTTCCATTTGTTCCCCAGTGAATTTACAGTTGTGGAAATCTTCTACAGGGTCTAATAATTTGGTAACATTTTTAAGTGTGATCTATAGCAACCATAGTAAGTGTCTCTAGTTTCTCTGTAGTCCTATTTTTGAATCCTATACAAAGTCTAACACTGTGAGAAATTTCTCACAATGGTCAGCAGTGTTTCCGGTTTTCAGTCCTTGTTGCTAACCACTTACGGTGGTACGTGTACGTTTTGAATTGAGAAAAATCGTTAATGGCGTGTTGATAGTTATGACATATCATTCATACGACCAGATCGGACTATTTTCCTGCATTTAATCGAACCTTTAATTTACACAAGTACCAAATTCTAACAGAGGTTGCGTACGTTTTAAGGCTTATAGCATTATGACATCTAAGTGTTTAATAACATGAAAGAACCAGAAATAGTAAGCTGCGTTTGTAATAATCATCTGAATTACAACTTTGAAATTAGTACTAGGATCTCTCTACTGTGCTAGAAAGCTACTTACGCTCGAAAGTATCCTGTACCTCTATAAGGCAACCATTCGCCCATGTATGGAGTATTGTTGTCATATTTGGGTTGGTGCATCTGCTGCTAGTCTCTCGCTCCTTCAAAAGAAAGTCGCCAACCTAATAGGTCCTGAACTGTCATCTAAGCTTCAGCCTCTGTCCCATCGACGAAATGTAATACCCCTCTGCCTGTTCTACAAGTATTTCAATAGTGAATGCTCTGACGAACTGCAAACAGTTGTACCCCTCTCAACGTAAGTACCCCCGACAAACCCGACAAGCAGCAAAATCCCACCTCTTCACAGTTGAGATCTCTAGATGTAAGAGCTCTTTCTATTCCAGTAGTTCCTTCCCCAGAACCGCTGGACTTTGGAATTCCCTTCCGAGTTCATGTTTCCCCAACTGTACTGACATGCAGAAGTTCAAGTGTAACGTGAATCGACATCTTGCTGCCCAACTCCTCACATAGTACCCCTGTAGCTTATGTCCCTGCTAATAGCCCTCTACAGCAAAGTGACAATGTGCCTCGTTTGGTGTGAAATTGAAATAAAAAAAGTACTTACAAAAGGACTTACCTGCTTTTAAAGTCTTTGGGCTAAAAAGAATATCAGCTCCTAGGAGTTAATTTCTCTTTTAGGACGTAATCGGTTTATAGCAGGTTTCTGAAACTCTCTATTGGGGAATATCTACGTGTCCGATCCAGGTTTCCGCCTAAAACAGCGGTCCTCATTAGGAATCTTCGTAAGAAGTGTCAAATTATTGCCGCCCTGAAGGCTAAATTAGTATAACTAAAGGAAACAGGAAGAGGGGAGGGAATTCGAGAGGAAGAAACTATTAGAGCAAAATAAATAAATAAATAAAAATAAATTCCAAGCATCTACAGTGAAGGAATAGAATAAGGTTGCTAGCGTTGTTTATTACAGCTATCAACAGTTAACGTTATATGAAGTTTAAGTTTGTTTGCGATTTAACATTATACCTGTGCGTCATGAGTAAGTTGTTGGAATCTGTGTTAAATAGAGTAGTCAAATACCTCAGCAAAAATAACCTTCTTAGTGACACGTAATATGTTTTCCGTTCTCCTAGATCCACACGAGATGTGCTAACAGTTATATCTTATAGGATTAGCGAATCTCTTGATGGAGCCTTCCTTTCTAGGGGAATTGCTCTTGACATATCAAAGGCCTTTGATAGGGTATGGCATAACGGTCTACTTCAAAGATCTCCAGCTACAGTATAGTTGGAAATGTCTTCTCAGTTATTAAATCATTTCTCTCTGATAGGCTCATAAGTTTAGTGGTTGATGGGCAGAAAT
Organism: Euprymna scolopes; assembly: GCF_053919585.1. Taxonomy (NCBI): domain Eukaryota; kingdom Metazoa; phylum Mollusca; class Cephalopoda; order Sepiida; family Sepiolidae; genus Euprymna; species Euprymna scolopes. The sequence goes on along the minus strand of NC_136516.1, from coordinate 23,824,415 downwards.
AAGAAGCTCACAGTATTAATGCTGGAGTTCATCAGGGGTCCATCCTGGGCCCAACTCTCTTCCTGATCTACATCAATGACGTTCTAAATCACATCCTTAGATCATTCGTAGACATTTATGCTGACGACTCTACCATCTATTAGCGAATCTCTTGACGGAGGCTTCTTTGCTAGGGCAATTGCTCGACATATCAAACGCCTTTGATAGAGTATGGCATAACGGTCTACTTCACAAGATATCCAGCTACGGTATAGCTGGAAATGTTTTCTCAATTATTAAATCATTTCTGTCTGATAGGGTTATAAGAGTAGTGGTTAATGGGAAGAAATCAGAAGGTCATAGTATTAATGTTGGAGTCCATCAGCGGTCTGTTCTGGGCCCAACTCTCTTCTTATTCTACATCAATGGTTTTCCAAATAACATCCTGAGATTTTTCGTAGACATTTAATGTTGTTATTGTTGTTATTGTTGTTAATTTTGTTATTGTTGTTATTGTTGTTAATGTTGTTATTGTTGTTATTGTTGTTATTGTTGCGTGAAGCATTACTACTATATTAATAAATCCATTTCTCATTGTTCGCTTTGCCTTCTTTGTTATGTAATAGGTTGGGCACAAGAACGTATTTGTTAGTTATATATATGTCTGTTGATCTATCTGTTTATCTATGTGTATTATCGATATATCTATCGATCTAGTTATCTATCTATTTCTGTATCTATCCATCTCGATCCATCTAACTGGAGTGATAAACAATAGATGAAATCGAAAAATGTTGTTGAAAACAATCAAAATATAATAAAATTATATCACGGAAGCATCTGATCAGCTAACAGAACTACGTGTATGCTACCACGTGATCAGGTTTGCTGGAGATGGCATTGGAGTTGGAATTTGGACGTTGAGCCGGGCAGACGGATTAACAGGTCGTACACCCATCCTTTCACCGGGGAGGGAGCTGACGTGTCTTAGAATGGAGACCTAGAAAGCACGCAAGCAAAGATATTCCCTTTCTATTCTTCTGCGATCGATACCTAGAAAGTGAATCAAAAATATATGAAATACAATCAACGTTCTGGGAAGTGAATGCATATTCGTTCAAACAGGTTCCAACCTCCCCTGCAATAACAAGATGAATTCCAAGTGGACCAACATCAACGACGCATGAAAATAAGGTATGTTGATAATATATGTATGACACACACAATAATGAACTCTTCGTCACAAGTACATAGCGCTGTATGATGTTGGTACCCTATTATACATCATATGGTGCTATGGTAAACACTACACAACAGACCACTTTTTGGTGCATCATTACGCAACATTAGGAACAGCGATGTAAAATAAAAATGTGCTTTATTTACGTAATGTATATTGTTATTAAGGTAATCTAGTGGGAAGAAATGATGTATTTCTTTTTTTAAATAAATAATTATGCGTTTTTATTTACTTCTTCACAGTATTCCTAAAATAAATGAATGATTAGAGAGAGAACAAAGCAGCTTATTTTGGAAACGTTGCATGATTGCTATAAACTACGTATTTGTGCTGTTGTAACAACATCATAAGGCGAACTGAGTTTACATCGACCATGTTATAGATATGAATCGTAAAAACGGAAATCTGTCCCGCAGAAATATTGAATTTTCTTTTACGAACAAGCGCCTATTAATTATTCATTATCTGAACACGTTTTAGATAACAAGTTAAAAGCATGAGGACGTTTTCATTGGCGATTAAATATTATTCAAACTATTTCTGATTCGGATGCACAAAACGCAAAGAACTTTGATGGTTCAACAAAAATCATCAATAGCATATTATTTTAGATTCGCACATTTCCTCTTTTGAAGTCTTGTTTCTTCACGTCATTGTACAGATCTCGAAGTAAATGCACGCATTGTATATATCGCTGCCTATGAGGGACCAGCACATTGGTGAAGGAAACATCATTTCCAGGTAAAATAAGCTTTCGTATGAATAACTGAATTCGTTCAAACATTATCGCAAACAAGATAAAAAAATAACAAGATAAACAAACAAAAACATCTATAAAAACGCGAGACGGACAATAACTACCGAGAATTAGTTCAGTTAAAACCAAGCTGATCGTTGGTAAAAGTCGAAACACGTGTCCGTTGATAATCTTCTATAAATAACACCTGCTGTTTAAATGTCTGTATGTACGTATGTATATATGTACGTACGTATGTATGTATGTATGTATGTACGTATGTATGTCTCTATGCATGTACGTATGTATGTATGTTTGTATGTTTGTTTATATGCCCGCCTAAAACTTTCGACGGCAACAGGTTTTCATGATATCGGTATCGTTTTGAAGGCGACCCTCCGAACAACAAATATTAAAAAACGGTTTAAAAACATTAATTCCTTAACCCTCAACTGGACACTTTTCTGCAAGCGAGGAGTCGCTTTTTCTAGCGATATTTCCAAAGGTCATACCCTCTTTTCGATTGACTAGCCTTAGTTTAAACCAACGTCACTTCCATTTTGGCGGTGGACGAAACGGCAAAGACGTCACGTTTTTTTCACGTTCTTTTCCTCCTACGAGGCACGGATTCATGCTTGACTGCCTACTACCACTTTTTTATTTCTTGCTTTTTATTCTTTTGCTCAACACACACCTCCAAACAACCAGGCAACGCCAGCCACCCTTATCCCTGAGTGGCTTCCGGGCCTTGATAAGTGGTGATCACTGTGTAAAAAAAAAGCTAGTTTGTTATAAAGTATAACGTTAAGTATACAACCCACACACACACACACACACACACATATACATATATATATGTATATATGTGTGTGTGTGTTTTTGTGTCATTCTATATATCTATTAGCAATACATAAGAATAAAGTTTAGTATATGTGTACATACATGTACATAAAACAATTCTTAAACAAATTAACCAACGATTACATTTGTAAAACAGACAAGTCGTTGCTCGACGTTTTTGATTTTTTGAGATGCGGATTGGTAATTCCTATTATTTGGATTCGTCGAACTACTGTTTTCATCCTGAGTGCAGTTTTCACAACGTTTCTGTCGATGTAACCTCCGATCTTTTTAAAGTGTATCTTGTCTAACTTAAAATGTTTCTGTCGAACTCGGGAATTGGGACCGAATTTCAAATGGAACCATTTATTTACTTCGCGGGGTTAGCATGCTCTTATTGCGTCAGTCATGACTCAATAGAGGTCCTAAATAATTCGCAATTGTATTTTAGCTTGTCTATAAAAGTGAAAGCGTCTGTCTGTCTGTGTACATTTCCCTACACAATAACCTTGCTGTCTCTACCAAATTACTCAGACAATTTCTGGTCTAAACATTTGAAATTTTACATAAAGGGTATTCAGAGATAGGGTAAGCTTTTTAATAGACAGATTTTCACGAGACCAGTATATTTTTGAAGCGCGGCCCTTCTGACGACAAATATCGAAACATTGGCTTAGAAACAGTTATTTCTTCACCCTCAACTGGGCTCTTTTTTACAGGGAGGGGTCGCTTTTCTCGCCGATATTTTCAAAAGTCATACCCTCTTTTCGATTGTCTAGCCTTATTTCAAAACACAGTCACTTCTGGTTTGGCGGTGGTCATAATAGCAAAGCCGTCACGTTTTCTTTTTCACGTTCTTTTCCTCCTTCGCGGTACAGGTTCGAGCCTTCCTTCCTACTACCCCTTTTTTCTTTTGCTCAACACACACCTCCAAATACCCGGGCAACGCCTGGTACCCATGCTAGTATATATATATATTTCAAGGTGGTAGTTTCCGTGTTAGAAGCGTTGATTGAATTCGCATTGTAAAGTATCTTCTAGTTTAAAATAAATATATATCGGAGGCATACTCCTTAGTAAGATTTTTTTTTCTTTTTTTGCTCGTCATGATGTTAAGTTTTAGAAAAAATGTTAATAAAGAGTGCTTTATCTGCGTGTTGTTTTAGAAATTCAGGAATAATGCGCTTTATTGTGCTAAAATACATATATATATATAATGTCCATATATATATATATATATATAGGTTAGTAATTGCAATTAAGAGTAGGAAATTGGATAAAATTTTTTGTAACATGTCTTCTTCCTAAGATTAAGGGTGGTGCTGTTTGATCAACACTGCTGGGGAGCCATGAAGTAATATACTGTTTTGTTTTTAAATCCCCGAAACAGTGTTTCATGGTAAACAACTGATGATCCCTTGAAAAATAAAAAAAATTGGTATTATAGTAAATTCGAGAGAGTTGATGCAGTGATTGCAGGTGATTAAATGACTTACTGACTAGATGGTTTTTTAACGAATGATAAAAAGTAATTTTTTGTATAGTTTCAAATGTTAAAAACTTCAAAGACTATATATATATATATATATATATATATATATATATAAGTGAACGTGTCTGTGTGTTTATCTGTGTGTGTGTCTGTCTGTGTACATTTCCCTACGCAATAACTCTATCAATTTTTATTCTACAGACTCGAAATTTGATATACAGAGTACTGAGATTTGGGAAAATCTTTCTAATCCGCTGTTATTTTTGCTCAACATACACCACGAAACACCCGGGCAAGGTCGGGCTGAAATGCTAGTATATCTATAAAAGTGAACATGTCTGTTTGTCTGTGTGTGTATATGTGTGTCTTGGACATTGATCTAAATTAATAACTTGATTTGAGCCCAAAACAATAAATTTTAAGGGGTCATAATAGGGGTCAAAGTTAAAGGAAATTTGACCTCTGCGGTCTCTTCCAAATTACTCAGACAATTTCTGGTCTAAACATTTGAAATTTGACATAAAGGGTATTCAGAGATAGGACAAGCTTTTTAATCGGTTTGGGTCCCAAATTTTTAGTTACCAATATATGCATGTATGTATGTATGTATGTATGTATGTATGTATTGTGTATGTATGTTTGCATTTCTGCCTAAAACTTTCGACAGAGGCGACGGATTTTACCAAAGTTCACTATTGTTTTGAAGTTCGACCTTTCAGACGGCAAGTATTTAAAAACTTGGCTAAAAACATTAATATCTTCACATTCAACTGCCCACTTTTCTACATGGGGGGATCCCGTTTTTCACCGATATTTTTTAAAGCCATTCTCTCCTTTCGATTTTCTTGCCTTAATATAAACATAACTCACTTCTGGTTTAGCAGTGGTCGTAACAGCAAATACGCCAGTTTTTTCCCCGTTCTTTTCCTCCTTCGCGGTACGGTATATATATATATATATATATATATATATATATATATATATATATATATATATATATATATAAACACACACCTAATGCCTTTACACACATATAATACGGTACTCTTCAAGTTCAATATAAACGAGTTCTTGTCCAGCCGTCCTGTTGACTAATCCAAATTTTACGCAATATACACCATTAACGATTACTACACTATTATCTTACATTCATTAATCTTTATCCTCGAGTGGCCTTCGGGCTTTTATAAGTGGTTATTTTCTTGTAAAAAGCATATTTGTTGTCTCTATTCATTTATTAACGTATAAAATATTCATCTACAACCACGTGTTTTTTTTCCGTATCTAGTGTTCATCATTTATTTTATTTCGACCATGTTTCCCAGCAAAATAAATAAGAAAATCAACGAAGATATATGTACCTCCACTTATATTTGTGTATGTGGGAGATTTTGTGTTTTTATTTGAAACGATATGCTTTCAGTGAACTGAGTTTTTTCTCCAACAACTGCCATCTATTATTTATTATTATAAAGCCAATTTTCTATTGAATATTTAATTGTACCCAATATAATCTAGTGAGCGCCCAGTATGGCTCGGTCATAAAATACACTTAATTCTGATATATTAATGCACACAGATTTCGTATTTATTATTATACAGCCAAAAGTCAATTAATTATTATATTGTACCTAATATATAGCAGTGAATTTCAAAACTAACATTTAAATATGATAGCTCTCTTGTCTTATTCATCATTGTCTGATCTAAATCTATGAGCAAATTAAAACTAAAAATAAATAAATAAACGTTGTAAAATATATAAATGTGTATTTTCGCATGCATAGAAGTAAGGCGTTTCGTAAATGGTCCGAGAATTCCATCAGTGAGAGAAAGTGATTTTCCATTTTGAACGGCTTTGAAACGAAGCTGCCTGTCGAGGTCAAGTAACCAAATATGACGAATTTAAAACAGTGTAAACATGAGTTAGAAAAATGCCAGCATTAGGCACTTGGCCGAGGTTAGGGTAAGGGTTATGGTTAGTTAGAAAAATGTCAGCATGAATCACTTGGCCGAGGTAAGGGTTAGGGTTAGGATTAGTTAGAAAAATGTCCGCGTGGGACACTTGGCCGAGGGGGACACGTGTAAAAGTTGTTGTTTGTTTAATATAATAGATAAAACACATTAGATGTTAGATTTATTGAACCAACGAAAGTTTAAATTAATTAACTGGGAGTTGTTTCTCAATTGCGTTTAAATTAATTAACTGTTTCTGAAATTAGATTGCATTTACTTTACGAAGTGCTACTTTAATTAATTTGCGTTTGAAATAAATTACAAAGCCAACTATTTGTGCCACATGGCAAAGCTCAACCAAGGCGTGGAATATCTTTTTCTACCATGACAGATGAAAACCAACAAATCTTACCCAGGTTGAAAATCTAAGGAAATGTAGGTTTTATACTGTGAATACTGAATTTCATTGACACTATTAAGCACTTTCGAATTAAAAATTTTTTTTTACAAATGTGTACCTACTTATTCATGTGCAAAAGCCACTCGAGGATAGGGGTTTATGAATGTACGGTAGACATTAGGCCATTAGTATAGTAATCATGATGAGTTAAGGTGACGGTTCAATACGAACTTGTTTACATTGGACTTGAAGACGGCCATATTGTAGTTAGCTGAAAGTAGGCCAACGAAACAGAATTCCACAGGCGAGCAGTTCGGGGAAAAGCTTTATTCATGGAATCCACGTTTATGTTTAAGCGAAGAAGTTGAAAAAAGTAGAAACAAACATAATACGTAATAAAACATTTCATTTTCTTCTTTTTCTTCGTCTTATTATTGATATTATTATTATTATTATCATTATTATTATCATTATTATTATTATTATTATTATTATTATTATTATTATTTTGCAATTATTTGGTATTCCAAAATATTTTGATTATCAGAAACATATAACACTAGTCAGAAAACAATGCCTTGCCCGGAATTGATTTGAGAAAAAAACTTCTTTAAACTCCTGAAAGATAACGTTATTTTCCGTTTTTAATTATATATATATATATATATATATATATATATATTTATTAGCAGAAGTACCCGACGTTGAGTGGGTTCAAGAACATCCTACAGAAAATGGACTGTGATTGATGAAAGTATGATAGGTTATGAAAAGGAAGGGGGTGGAAAGAGATAGGTTTTGATACTCAGAAATTTTACCCTAAGCAAAATATGATGAAAGTAAAGATAATTTTCGCGAAAATATATTTTTTTATATAAACTTTGTTTCAATTAGTAGCCAAGAGTGACCAACAAAATTATGTTTCCTTACAAAGAGAAAATGTTATATATATAATAATATAAATGTACAAGAAATAAATGTTACCATAGTCAATAAAAGTTACTTTTATGGTAGAAAAGTTCATTGGTTTATAGTTTTAAGTAGTTTGTAAAAAATCTTTTGTTTTTAATTCAGGAACCGGTTTAAAAAAATCAAAATGGCAGCGACTTTGAAATGGAGAGCTCCGTTTTCAATTTGAAGAAAGGGCACCTGAGCATTCTGTGTTAACAATTTAAGAGAGTTCAGTCAACGTAAGAAATATTTATAAACATATTTTAATGTTTTCCGTTATTTTGTGCTCGAGGAATATTCGATTATGACATGTGTAGTTTATATAAAAATTAATTTAAGTAGTTATCGCCTCAAATTTCGTTTTAATTTTGGTTCGCTGAAATTATTTCAAGTAAAGCGCATTAAAAACTATTTAAAAACAAAAAAATATGAACTGAACTTTTATTGATTATGGTAACATTTATATCTTGTATATTTATTTTTTCGGGTAGTCGTTTGTTGGCTTTTCTGCTAAACACTTTTACTAAATAACATCGATGAAATATCGAAAAACAAAGAAACAAAAATAGTTTTGAAAAATAATGAAGCTTTACTTACTTTAGTAAAATAATCCGAAACAGCAAAATGGGATATTAAAACAGTAAACACGTAATTACTTTAGTTTTTTAAAGCAAAGAATCGATATAATATGAATAAGAAGTGAATGGCGCCCTTTTCAAGCAGAACAGCTTCGTTTCAGTTTTACAGTATTGAACGGTGTAGTATTGCGCCGTCGGATTCAGGGTTGTACTATTGTAATATAAAGAACACGCAGAAAGGGTTGTAATCAACTAAATTCCTTCTAGTACACTGGCAAAAAAAGCTTAAACAGATATATAAATAAAAGGTAATCACGTGAGCAGGATTTTTTCATTCTTTTGACACGATAACAAGTAACGTACTTATTCTTTATTATTTATCTATTTTCGAAAGAGTGACACGTACAAGTGGAGAAGGAAAAAGACAGTTATGCAAAATTTGTGTCGAGAATTGGCTAAAGTTCCGACTTTTTCTTTTTGGCTTTCACTATAATAAGAACGTGGATTTATGAGGTGAATTTATTCGACACAATATGATTAAACTCAAAAGCATAAATAAAAGCTAACGTGAATTAAGATTAAAGTTAAGGTGTTATTATGGACCCTCGCCCCTTTTAAAAAACCTTGTTAAACTTTGTGACATATTTACATTCTATGAAGGTCAGGCGCGAACGAACACCCAATAGCTTTTATTATACCATATTTCTTCAAACTGAAACATAATTATCAAAGTACACTTACGCAAATAGATATGAAAAGTCTTTGTTAAAGCTTGTGCCATATTTCCATGGAGTACAGGCTCGAACGCAGACCCCTCAATTTTATTATACGATCCCTAGTTAAGTTGAAACATACTTATCAAAGTATTCTTATATACATCTATATCAAAAACACTTGTAAACGTTTTTTTTAAATTTTTTTATTCCATCCTTTGGGGGCCAGGCGCGAACGCAGACCCCACAATTTTAATGAACCACCGTTCTGCCAGATCAAACATACCCATTCCTGATCCTCGATACATCTTCTATCATTATCTGTAATCAGTTTTTTAAAATAGTCAACCATATAGGAGCCTATTCGTGACCAGACAAACACACACGCACACACACATACACACAGACGTTCAGCTTTATATTATAGATTTATAATTCTGAGTGTGGTGCTGAAGGATGAATGCATGTGCAAGAGAGCAAAGTGCAAATCACTGAAATAAAAAAAAATCTATAGTTCTTCTTTCCAGAACGTACCCAGTATTTCCCCAAATTTTATGAGAACGTTTGCATACTCCTGTATCACGTACTCCTCCCTTAAATTATATTTATTTTTCGAGTTCATATTATTTGAATTCATCCGAATACTCTTCTCATTTTCACAACGTTTTGGTCGAGGTAACTTCCGATTTTCAGGTTTATTTTGTCGAATTCTGGAATCTTTCTGTCAAATTCGGGAATTTGAACAAAATTTCGAACGAAACCCTTTATTTACTTCGCGGTGCAGCATGTTCTTGGTCCGTCAGCCATGACTTGATAGCAGTTCTAAGTAATTAGCAATTGTATTTTTCGGCCGTCTACACTGAGAAGTGAACCCTTAACCTTCAGTAGAATATCCTAAAGCACCTGCACCCCAGTAATTAAATAACTTGGAAAAATCAATTTTAAAAGTGATATTCCCGAGTTCGGCAAGAAGGTCGGAGGTTAAATCGACTGAAACATTGTGAAAATGACACCCAAGATAAGAACAGTAATCTAATGAATTTAAATAACGCGAATAACCTTCATCTCAAAAATTCAGCAACGTCAAGTATCAAGTTATATATAATATATTGTAAGGAATCAGTAACGTGTTTGTCTTCAAATTCTGTTTAGTTCATTAATGTGTTATGTGTGATGATGCTTTTGGTTATTATGTGTAATAGAACCAACATTTTCGTAACTGATTCTATGTCACATAAGCCGAAAACGAAACGCTGTTGTTTTTTAAAATGTTTCTTTGTAAAATTATCCATCTTTTCTCACAGTCGATTTTATAACCGACGACTTATAACTACAAAGAAGAATTTTAGTCGTTTTTTTATTTATGTTAAAATGTCGAGAAAATACTTTCTTACAATCGTCTATTTTATATACCTTGAATGTGCCGAGAATTCAACTAGTGATAGTAAATGTATATGACGTCCTCAGGACTCTGTGACAATTTGACATGTGTTGAGCTTATAAACATCGTTCGTCTTTTAACTTCTTTGTTAGTATTCGTAATTAGAGTAAGTAGTGCCTGACACAGCTTGCGATGAAGACAGTTATACTTTCATCTCTTAGCATTGAACAACACTGGCTGCCAAAAAACATGACGTTGGCTTAGTGATTAACGACAGGGATTGAGGACATGGGTATCTCAAGTTCGAATCCAATTCGTTTCTTTACTTTCACTTGGCTACCTCTAAGTGGCTCCTCGCGTAGGTAACTTATATCGTTCTAGAAATAATTCTAACAAGAAAATGTCGCGATAAACCAATGCTTACGATAGGATCAACAGATTCATACGATATGATGATGCCGAAGCTTATCAATCTGGACAACTTGAATCTACTCATTGACATTGCCCTAGAGATGTGTATCGGGAGGTTACCAGTGATATAATGGAAAAGCTTTCTTATAGACCCTGAGACCACAACAACAAATAAGCGAAAGACTAGACTACAACATTCGATCAGGCGGCTTGAAAATACTCTTCTCCTTGGGACGTATGGATTTCCTCCTGAATCCTGTAAAAATTCTGTGAATAAGGAAGCTGCTATCGTCCGATTTGTTACATTGCGGAGTTGTATATATCCAGTGCATATATACCTTCATGCACATCCTATGTATATACTATATATTTGTATGAAACCGATGCGCGTGTATCGTCTAGTGGTTTGAAATATTCGTTGTGGTTGTGTTTGTTTACACATATACTAACAGAGTTCACGCAACATGACCGAGGTAACAGTCATAAGTCAGGAAACATGACACAACCGCACAGTGGCCATTTGATACGACAGCCTTAGACTGTGTGTCTTTTCGTGTCTTCGTGTAAGAAAACATTTCACTGTGAAGCAGTAACAATAGGACATCTTTTTGTTTTTCCTCGTATATTCGCATTTTCAGTTTTGTGTGTTCGCTCGGAGATTTACAACGCTTTCTCTCTTTAGTGCTTAAATCGTCACTAAGCTCAGTCGAACGCTCCGACGACTGACAAAATCAACCTCCTCTCGGCGACGGCTCCTACGTTTTCTCCTCTTAGTTGCATCTGTTGTTTAGGTATCAGAACCTACTCTTTCTTTGTTACATGTTCAATTTTATTGTTTATTGTTTTTAAAACATTGAATTACTATTTTATTGCATGAAGATCTCTGTAATGTGTTATTCATAACTACGACTGAGACAGCAGCATATAATTTTATTGTTTCGACTCTCGAGTGTGTATACGTTTATATCTTATATGCTTTTATAGAGAGTGACGTGATTCTCGCTTGATTAAATTTGTCTGTGTTAAATATATACCAGAGAGTTAAATCAATGATAAGACGGGGCCTGTCGGTGGGGCATTAGAATACGCCGACTGCCCCCCCCCCTGTAGAGGGTAAAAGTCCCTCAATGGGGGTCCTTGATATGACCTTAAACTATATCCAGTGGTGAGGCCCCAGCTTGTGGGCTTTGGGGAGTGTGGAGCCACCCTTTAATTACCATTGCTCTCAGGTCAACTCTGACCCGGAGTGGTTGTACCTGTTAGGGTCCCAACTATGGATTAAATAGAAACCGACATGAAAACAACAAATATACTCTATTAAAAAAAAATGTCTTCAAAATCTTTGGATTCGGCATTAAATAACCCGAAAAGGGTTGATATGCCGTAAAACAAAAACAACCAACAAACCAACCAACCAATGATAAGAATATTCTGTTGTCAAAGCCTTATTTATAACATTGTCAAATCTAAGTTTAAATTTCTCCGTCATATTTTTTACATAAATATTTTACCTTAACATTCCTTTTTTAAAAACATTCTCTTTGAATATATTTTTCGAAATAACAGTTACCAAATCAATAGTGATAATAATTGTTCAAACCTTTGGCATGGCCCGCCACAACATAACACTGATCATAGCCAAAAGGCCCAATATAACAGTTGGTTGCTTTTGTTTTACGGCATATCACCCCTTTTCATATTATTTATGCCGAATCCAGTGATTTTGAAGAGCAATTTTTTAATAGAATATACTTGTCTTTTTCAGGTCGGTTTCTGTTTAACCCAGAGTTGGGACCCTAACAGATATTACCACTCCGGGTCAGAGTGGACATGAGAGCAATGGCAATTAAAGGGTGGCTCAAAACTTCTCAAATCCCGCAAGCGTGGCCCTCACGATCGGATATAGTTTAAGGTCATATCCAGGACCGCCAATATAATAGACCGAGCCATAAAAATCGGCACAACTTTCTACGAATGTGGAGAGAAAGGCTTGTAAAATCTTGCAAAGTACAACGGTTACAGAGCGCATACGTGTGTATGGCGGCTATATTAAAATACCTAACCGTGTGCTAAGTGACATCACAGCAAGGAAGAAAAGAAAAAAGATATTACAAAAAGAAGGTATGCGCAGACCGAAGTCACATTTTATTCCGGAAAGAACCCGGAAATAAATGTCGCCTCAACGGAAAAATACGTCGAATTATTTCTTTTCTTGATCCACCTTGCGATGGAGTCTGAGTGTCTACGCTTAGACTGAGTTAAGTTAATTCCAGGTTATTCTTCGTGAATTCTTCAATGAAACAAGAATTGCTTTTTGTTTATTTTTCAAGTTAAGCAACAACTTAACGCATTAAATTATATTCGAATTTCAATAGCGCATCTCTAATTTAATTCTCAAATTACGAAGTAACTTCAATAAGTTTCCAGACTTTTTTGTATAAGCATTTAAAATTGTCGTAGACTGTTGGGGATTCAGTGCGTTATTCCTATGTGTCTACTGATAACTGACCATTTTTTTAAATTTCAAGTTAAAGTGAACAGCTACAGCAAGAATGGGAATACATCCGACTAAAGCCTTAAGGTCACAGCTGGTGAATTACAAAAACTGCACTCTGGACATAAGGGCACGATAAAAGGACGATATGCAATACAATTTTATTTTAAATTGAAAGATCTGCCACAGTATGGAATGCTTGAAAAATCTTGCATGAGTGACATAAGAGATTAAAGAACGCCAGGGAGTCTATGAGGGATGATGAGAGGTGTGTAAGGAGTAAGGAAGCTAGAACATCAAAGTTATTTGCCAAATAAAGAATTTGACGGACAAGGACCGTCGTGTGTCTATAAAGACAATACGCGCATAGTTTGATGTCAGTCTGAGAACAGTACACACAATTATTTTAAAGGAACTGAAGATGCAGAAGATTTGTACGAAGTTTGTCGCAAGGATTCTCAGAGAAGGTAAGACTATTTAACAAAGATGGGTATCAAGACAGTTCCTCGCCCTCCCTAGAGTTCAGACTTTACTCCCTGAGACTTTGGTTATTCCCTTAGCTGAGAGAAAACCTTAGAGGCTGTCGTTATGAGAAAATTGAGGAGATGAAAGAGGCTGTGACGAGGGTCATTGACACGCTCATACAAGAGGACTTCCATGAGGAATTCCTGAAGTTGTTGGAACGCTAAAGCAAGTGCATCACAGCCGGAGGAGATTATCTCGAGGGAGATTGAAGTTTCTGTGGAGAAAGCTGTGAAAATGAGGGCTTACCGTTCAAACGACCGAGGTGTGCACGTGTGCTTTGTCATCGCTGCGAAGCTAGGATAAGAAAAGAATTCCAAAATGGTGCCGACGGCGTTTTGTGATGGTATGATCTTGGAAACTCTTGCAAAATCTCGTGCACATATGCAAATCAGTTGGTCTTCGACAACTATAAATTCAGGTCGTTTTGGAAGGCAAGGCGGGAGGAAAGAACGGCCGGTTGGTAATTGTGTACGCTGGATCGTGTTGGTGGCGTGTCACCGTGTCTGTGTGTGTACTGATCAAACCGCTTTCCTGTCCCTTGCACATTGGACTTTTAATTGGTTTACATTAGACTTGCACATTGGACTTTGAATTGGTTTACATTGGACTTCAACTTCATTTTCATATGTGTACTATCAATAAAAGTGATAATGGTAAAAACCCTTATTTAAGGCACTTCGTAACTTAGATTATGTTCGACTAACACTTGGTAACATCAGCTTTTCTCGGGCCTCAAGGACAATCGAATTGCAAAACATTGTATTCCGTTTGTAAGAATGTCAAGCGTGTCCGCATTGATCAAAATGAAGTATACTTATCCATACACACTGTTAGAGTTTCAGAATATTTGTCTAAAAACAGAAACCCATAACCTCTGATCAGTTTCCAGAGACAATCGATATATACTGTGAAGCTAGCTGCGCGTATCTTGGAGAAGTAAGGGGTGTGCAATTACTAAGCCTGTTAGATTAAGACCGGAAATACAAGTTTGTGTCCCATTTGCTGACCGAATTGCGAAAATCGAGTGAAACCAAGAAAACAATAGGAATTCCGACTCATGGAATGAAAATAAAAACGGATTGTTTTTGTACAAGTGGTTAGAAAACGAGACAGAGGGAGATAGAAAGAGGGAGGAAAGAGAGAGAGGGGATAGAGAGAGAAAACGAGGGGGAGGAAAAGAGATACGAGACAACGTGTGATCGCATTCCTTCGGCGTTGTCCGCCGTAACGCCCCACTTTGTCTCTCTACCTACACAACTGACGAGCCCGATTGTCAAAATAAATAATATTGTCGATGAATTGAAATTGTTAATTTGCTACTGAAACCATTGCATAATTCAACAAGCGTTGATCACTAAGGTATAGAGTGACGTATTTATTCGCACTCACGAAAAACCTGATTAGGATATTTATGTGTAAAGGTATATATGTTAACAGTCACCCCTCTCCCAACAGACATTATACACACTATATGATCACATGATTGAGACGTAGTATATATCATATATATACATATATATATATATGATGATTGCAACGTCTTGTCAGACGAGTGCCACTCCCTCAGACACTTAAAAGTCCATGAGCCCAAAAATGACTTCCATCGCCACAGGACCATTTTAATAGACAAATGCCTGAGGGAGTATCTATGCACAGATGATGTTACAGAGTACTAGGTTTGTACGACAGCTAAGTTTCTCTCTCGGTTCAAAATGTTGAGATCCAGCAACAAGCAAGAGCAAGATAGCCAGCAACAAGTTAAAGTGCAGACCAGCTTTATTTGGGTACTGGTTTCCCGCTTTATGGTTTTTTAAATAAGACATTTGCTTCTCCTAAAAAAGTTGCTTTCACTACGGCTTACGCGAGCCCTCTCCACCCCAACACACACATACATACACACAAACACACACGGTGCTAGTTGGCCGTTGACCCCGAAAAAGGGTTCATTCGCTCTTTGGAAAGTCTTCTTTTTAATCCTTCAAGGAGACTAGCCATCCTCCTCACCAAACAAGTCTAGTGGGGGAACCAGTTTAGTCGCCGGTGATCCGACCATGAGGCAGGTAGTACTGGGTTACATGGTACCAGTAGCATATGACATGACCTGACATACATATATACATGGAGGTCACCACTTATCAAGGTTCGGAAGCCAGTAAAGGTTATTGTGTGTACAGTAATCAATGGGATAGTATCGTAGTAATCGTTAGTAATGGAGATTTGATAACGTGTCTTACTTAAGGGGCGGTGCATCAGGAATTTGTTTATGTTGGACTTGAAGACATCCAAGTTGAAGTCAGGTGGGAAACAGGCAAACAGAAGAGAGTTCCACAGGGCACTTCTAAGAAAAAAGCTTTGGTCATGGAATCTACGTAAGCACAGATAAGGAGTGGGGAAATTGCTGACAGCGGTTTCAGCTAGACGGCTGTTTTTCGTGAAAGATTGGCGAGGGGGTACCAGAGATTGGAGTTCGGACGAGAATCTACCATGGAAATAACGATAAAACAAAAACAGGCTCGCACCGTCTATTCTGCGGGAGAGAGGTTGCAGGGAAGAGAAAAGGGCATCTTCACTAAGCCAGGAAGTCTATTTTATACTCTGTCAAGGCAGGATAGACATTTTTTAGCAGTTCCTGCCCAGATATGTCAGCAGTATTCCATCCTTGGACGTACTTAGCTTTTATATAGAGAGACATAATTGCGTCAGTAGTGAGATATCTTCTGGAGCGGTACCTATATATATATATATATATATATATATATATATATATATATATATATATATATATATATATTTACCAGTGGTGAAAAAACCGGACTAGAGTGCTCAATGTAATAAATTTCCTATATATATATATATATATATATATATATATATATATATATATATATATATATATATATGCACAACGTTATACACACGGTATGTAAAAAACATGCCTCTCACTGGAGATGATTGAAAACCAATGGAAAATACGTACAGCAATGGTACGAGTATTCCCAAATATGAACTCATTTTAAGATTGACCAGGCTAGCGTCGTTTCCCTTCGAAAATCTAACGCGAATGGGTTCATCAACGTGATTATGCTGTATAAACAAGGACTACAACTTTATATTAGCAAGAGTGTATAGGTGTGAGAGTTGACAGAAAAGTGAGCACGTATTTCGTATTCATATTAATGCACTTTTATTTTGCGTTTGATAAATGTGGGTTATATATTTGATATATAAATGTGTTTGTTTGTTTATTACTCTTAATTCTCACTGTCTTGTTTTTATTAAGTTTTTTTTTAATTCCTTACAGTGGTGCCAACGTTATATAAAAAATGAACTGTTACAAACATTCCGATATAAAATCAATAAAAAATATAAACAACCATTAAAAGACCGAGTAAGAAGCGAAAATGAATTCTTTTCGGCAAACCTTTTTTATGTTGCTTTCTTGTTTTGCTGACAAAATAAAATAGAGATTGTAATAATTTTTCATATATAATTTTCATATCTTGAATCAAAGATATTGATCGTTTTTCTGCCCCCCCCGAAAAAAAACTACAGCATTGTCTTATCTATTTATTTGTTTGTCCTTCAACTAGCAAAAAGAGCTTTTCATTTGATAAAAATCGAATAATAAAATTGAATAGAATTTCTTAGAAACGTTCCAGTGTTCAATAAATATATATATTTTTTTAATGTATGTCTATAAAGAACAAAGATGGTGTCTGGGTCAGTCTTTCCGCTCTTTTCCGATGCAGACAAGGACATCTACGGCAGCTGATACGTGTCGTTAAGATTCAAAGCAGGGGGAAAGGGAGGACAAAAAATAGTTTTCTCTTTACGGCAAATTCTGTCTAAATGTTTATGTTGTTCGAGACCATTCACGTCTTGCAATAAGCAAATTTTCTCCTGCTATTATCCTGTACCAAACATTCAAGCGTTTCATATATTTTATTTCAAAAGACTAAATACAAATTCGGCGCAGCAATAGAACGAAACTAAAATAACACATACAATCTAAATAAAAATATTACTTTATTTTTTGTGTTTTATATTAAATGTAAGAAACTCTGTATGCCCTAGACGTTCTTAAAAGGGGCTTTGTCATCTGTCGGTCAATTGACAGCCTGAAGGTCACGTTTCAGTTTCCAAACTTCTCGTTGTTGAAATGACACATCTAATTTAGATATGTCCGGAGATTTTTATATTTTAATAATTCTAGAATACTATTACAAATTGGCGAGTAAAGATGTAGTCTGATGACGCCATTTCCCTAACAAAGTTGCAGTAAAAACATGTATGCACATATGTAGCTATAATGCTAGTATAAATATACTTTTTTACACTCATTTGGGCACATTTTGATAAACACTGAATCGACATCTTGCTGCCCAACACCCTACATAGTACCCATGATGCTTATGTCCCTGATAGCAGCCCCCTACATCAAAGTGGCAATGTGCCTTGTTTGGGGTGAAAATGTAATAAAAAAACAACACAAAAAAACACTAGAATTTCAGGAGATCTATATTTAGGTTAGTTAACCGATACGATTATATATATATATATATATATATATATATATATATATATATATATATATATATATTAGATGTTGTTTGTGTGGTTTTAGCGATATGTTTTGAATAAATTCAATTATTTACGACAGTACATTTTTACCTAAATGCGAGTTGGGAATAATTTTCCCTTTAACAAACTTTGTACCCCAACATGAGGAGCGGTATATATATTATTATATATATATATATATATATATATATATATATATATATATATATATATATATATATATATATACACACACACACATATATATATATGTGTGTGTGTGTGTATATATAATCAATTTTATTATAATACCTACAGACACAGGAGTTTAATCCTTTCGAGAATCTTAAGTGCAGGGTGTCACGATTAATACCAGTCGAACAATTTTCACCCCGCAACATGAGACATCTCTGGCTCGATTAGCGGAGACCTAATCCATTCGGCTACCATTAAGCGCGTGAAATAACGTTGAATTTAAACATCTTAATTTTAAATGTTGATTTACGTCATATATATATATATATATATATATATATATATATATATATATATATATATATATATAACTACTTAATTTACTCACATAAAATTGATATACGAAAGTATAAATTTATCCGTAAACTTTAAGTATTTACTTCAAAAGTGATCAATACGTAGGTAGAGCTAGTTAGTATGTTATAAAATATATATGGCGATTAAGCTACACTGAATATTATATATATACTAGCGGTAGTACCCGACGTTCCCCGTTTTTTGGAGTTGTGTTTGTAAGGGGGGGGTAAAGAATAAGCCTGTTTCAATAAAATTCTTTTTAAAAAGTCGGCAAAAACAAACCAAAACAAAATAACAAAAAAACAGCGAACAAACGTAAAACTTTTTTAAAAAATCGGAAAAACACAGAATAAATCAAGGGAAAAATGATAAACGTGTTCGTAAGAACAAAAACAAAAAACACAGCGAAAAGCGAAAAAAGAAATGGCATAAATAACCCTTCGAATCGGTTAATTCCATGATGCGTTTCACCCAGTAGAATTAAAATTCTATTCCAGTTTTTTAAAGCAATTACGAAGTAAAGAAAACCCAAACCGGTGTCCCTTCGTAACTGTCTCTTGTGGACGATCCTGCAACAGTGTTAATTGGTGGCGGGCGAAGCAGTAATTTATTAGAGAGAAAAGATTTTACCACTTCCATTGATCTTAACCGATTTTATCCGTGAACTATCAGCAAATAGAATATAGGAATCTACGATTATCGAGGAGGTGGATAGGTAATAGGCCTATAACACACCTCAGATATTGTGCTGCAGTTTGTACATATCACATTCGCATGAAATATCTTGATTTTTAATACTATTAAGGGAACAATTAGTTCATTTTATATATATAGGGAAGGGATATATATATATATAATCAACTATATACAGTACTGTTTCTTTGTATCACAACTCATCAGTGCGACTAGACATACACGTTTCCGCAGTCGTAGATCGAATCTACAACCATGGTGTTGATAGTCGACTGCTCTGACCACCGGACTACAAATCAGTTCCCGTAGATATTTCTCCTCATGTGTCTGTTGAATTAACAATTTCCCCATCGCACAATGCTCAAACTATTAGTTTGTAAACAAAATTAATAGTGGGCTTCGCTTAATAGCATAAATACGCGCTGGGTGAAAATATATTTACAAATTGCTCAACCCAAAGAGGCGGGCTATACACACACACACACACACACACACACACACACACACACACACACACACACACATATATATATATATATATATATATATATTGATATTATTACAATCGGGGGTACCTGGCGTTTCCCGTGTTTTTAGAGGCGTGTGTTGTTGGGGGGTATTAAAAATGAGCGTGATGCAATACCAACGATCCGGAGGTGCCTTGTTGTTTGAAAAATCCCAAAGAAGCTTGAGGGGGTGCTCGAACTGGAAGCATTGAGGCGAAAGCGCCTCCCCCAAGAAAAACTCCCCACAAAAACGTGATGAATTAACTAAAAAGTGAATTAGGTCAAACATCAATTCTGCAGTGAAGTGTGTTTTGGTTTAGTTTCAGTAGTCTCGCATCACACTCGAATTCTAAAGGAATTTTTTGTTTTCTCGAATTCTAAATGAAATTATTTGTTTCAATGTTAATTTAAGTGTATTGCAAGTGAATTCACGATAGTAAAAAATGAATTATTTTTGTAAAAATAAATGTGGAGTTGAAAGCATTAATAAATGAAGGTAATAGTTAGATTTCACGGTTAGAGTGGTTAAAACCGGAAGTAAAAACCGTTTAGTCCCACATGTTGCATCTTACAATAAGTTAAAAAAGCATAAAGAAAACAATAATAATAATCACGTTTTCGCGTTATTTTTTATTTTGTATTCATTTTTATTTTAATATGGAAAAAACAGAAGGCATAAATCAGGAAAAAAAGATCAAGAAAAGACAAAAAACGGCATAAATAACCTTGTACGATTCCAAATCGGTGTTTCATCGTACCGTTCCTTGTGAACGAATCCGCTGCGGTTTAAATGGGGGGGGGAGGAGAAATCTAATAGAGAGAAAAGATATTGCAACTTCCATTGAATGTAACCGTTTTTGGCAGTGGACTCTCACCGGAAAAAAATATAGGAATGTATCAGTGTCGAGGAACTGTAGAGGTAATAGGCCTATAGCACACCTCAGATAATGTGCTACAGTTTGTACGCATTACATTTGCATGTAATGTTATGATTTTTAATCCTATTAAGCTCAAAATCAGAGGGGAAAATGAGTACATATATATATATATATGTATATATATATAATATATAATAATATAATAGAATATATATATAGAATAGATAGAAGAATATAGAAAGAAAGAAGAACGAAAGAATAGAAGATAGATAGATAGATAGATAGATAGATAGAAGAAGAAGAAGAAGAAGAAGAAGAAGAAGATTATATATTATGAGGAATATTTGCCCGGTGGACTAATTTGCAAAAATAAAAATTAATAAAGATAATGTCGTTCATCAAATTCCGTCTGTTTTTGTTTACAATATCATGCCAACTGATATTTGGGCTTGTAAATTAATGCCCTGGAAAAGTCACGTCTGATTAATGTTTGGTTCAAAATTATTTGCAGCTATTTTGAACAATGCCTCTTTTTTTACAATAAATTGTATTCTAATTATAAGAAAAAATAAAATTGTGAGTTACACCAGAAGACCTCTACTATGGAGCTGTCTTTCCAGATTGCAGTAGCGCTATTTTTTTTTAGAAGAAATAATTTGCTGCGAATTAAATGCCCCTTGATTTGCTGAGAATTATCTCCCTTTGCCGATTAAACGTAAAATATTACCATGTAAAAATTATTTTTATCTATAAGAAAAGAAGAAGCATTTTTTCCGATATTCGATACATATCTGATGAATTTCTGTATAGAGCATATCTAAGAACACTGCCAGACATATAAATAAGCTTTCTGTAAAATTTGAAAAAGATAGGCTCAGTCAGCTTGTAACCTATACGACAGGAAGTCATACATACAAAGTAACATATATATATATATATATATATATATATATATATATATATATATATATATATATATATATATATATATATAAAGGGTTAGAACTAGTCTAAGGAGCAGAGTTTATTTTAATGTATTAGTAAATTCATTAATACAATTAAAATAAAAGAAAACAATGCACGTTGTAATGGAGATATATAATAAGCTTAATAGGCATATATATCTTAGAACTATTTTTAATATTGAGTAAGATGATTGATAATTATAATTAAAATTTAAAAATCGAAGAAAAAACAAAATCAATAAATTGTACGATAGTTTCGGAAACGATGTTTTTATTGTGATAGGAGATAGAAAATAAGTCTTGGACAATAATTTTATCATTTGGTTTTTGGAAATAAAGTCTCCTTATCAGCAAAACCATTGGGTGGGGGTTTTAAAGACACCAAAAATAAACTTATATTTTTAAAAAAATTAAGTCAGATGTATCTTTTAGTGGTCCGCATTTTAAAGCTCGCAAGTATCATTGTCAATACATTCATTGGGATGTTAAATTACAATTTATTGATTTTGTTTGTTCTTCCTTGTGACACCGATTTTTAATTTTTGATTTTAATTATAAATTATCAATCATTATATATATATATATATATATATATATATATATATATATATATATATATATATATATATATATATATATATATATATATATATATATATATATATATATATATATATATATATACGGCATAATCATGTTTGACACACAGGTTCCCGTTAGATCACCAAAGTTAAGCAACGATAAGGCTGGCCAGTATAGGTGAGTGACCATTTGGGACTTGCAGGTGCTTTATGTGCTCTCCGCTTACCTCGGTATTGTTCCAGTCGTCCTGAACTTCTCCTTGCCACTGGACTCAAACAGTGCCGATTCAGGAGAAGTGTGGTTGGAGAATTGCGTAACCTTTGCTTCACAAGTACAAGCGCAGCTGCCCTTACAGGGGGCATCCTTTGTCTTTCGAGACTGAACGGAGGCATCGATATATATATATATATATATATATATATATATATATATTCGATTTTCTTTGCATAAGTAGTAATTTGTTGCATCACAGTCATGAGCACGTTTTGGGCTTCTAGTTTTCTGTAACTAGAGACCTCTTCAAGCAACAACGTTTATATTAAAAAGTGGAATTCTTAATGAAAAACGAAAATCAACTCTCAGCAAAAGAACTTTTTTTACAAGAAGGGTCAGAAGGTGAATTTCAGCTGTGCGGAAAACAGGGTTGATTGGGTGAGGATTTGTTTTTTTCTTTATTTATTTATTTTTGTATTTGTCTGTTTACTAATTTGCCCATTATTCATTCATTTTCATGTTGGTGTTAGGGAATGGAGTTGGTAGGTGAGGGGTGAAGATTTAGGTATTAAGGCCAAAGCGTATGTAGATGTTATCTTAAGCAAGTATGTGGTTCGCCTATCTACTGCCCGCTGCCAGTTTGAGACTCATAAGAGCAAATGTATATCTACTTCTTTTAATTATCTATTTTATTTTAGTGTTCCCATTTCTTTCTGCGAAATGGTTAGGATTTACCCGGATATATTTCTTGGGCTGCTAGGAAACAGTGAAAGGGGAGGGGCAGGGGAGTATGAGGCGTAAGAAAGAAAGGGAAAGGGGAAATAAGGAAGAGGGAGATGGGGGAGAAGCAAAGAGGGAAAGAGAGGGAAGAGAGAAGAAAGAGAGAGAGAGGGGGGGAAATGGGGAGGCATAATTTGTTTAATAATGGTGGTTCGTTCTCTCTCACTTTACCAAATTCAGTTTTTTCTAGACCACCCTAATATTTATTACCATTTCATTTGTCCATTTAATGTTGATTTATTAATTGGTTTATTAATTGTTATATTTATAAATTTGTTATCAAAACTTTTCATAATGATAGTAGTTGCAAACTCAGAATGTATGTCATTACTAAACTCATGCAGTGTAGTAATCGTTAATGGTTTTAATTGGGTAGAATTTGATTATTTAAGTGGATGATTCAACAGACTGCCATAGTGTGATAGGTCGGAAAATAAGCCAGCGAAACATTGTTCCGTGACAAGCAATTCAACGGAAGAATATTTGTTGAAGGAACCTGCGTTGCGAATTAGGTAAAGATAGATAGGAGAGCCAGTTGACTATTTTTTGTGAAGGTTTGGCAATGAGAGACAGGAAATTAAAGCCCAGACGAGAACTTGCCATGAAAAAAAAGCACTATAGTTGAGACAGGCTCGCCACGTCTCTTTTGTGGGAAAGAGGTTACACCTAGTGCTTTCATCTCTGTTTCATTAGTTAGTGCCATTTATCTTGTTGCTTCCAGTTTTCTCTTCTTCATTGTCAGTCGTGCACATTTTTCCAAACCGAATTCCATTCAAATATCCTGGCTAAAGATTCTGGTCGCGTTTATTAGAGTGTCTAGTTCTGTCTTTGTTTTTTTTTGCAAACAGTTTGATGTCATCCATGTACATTAGGTTGTTTATTTTTTCATCTGCATTAGTGAATTTGTATCCGGCTTGACATATTCTTAGTGTATTATTCAGGGTCAATATGGCTATAATGAACTGTAATGGTGATAGAGAATCACCTGGGAAAATCCGTCTTTGTATTTTGATTTTCGATATGTATTGTTCATCAGCTGTCAGTTCTCAACTTATTATATAGATTGCCTTGACACAGAACCCGTTTATTTCCTAATATTATACACTTATTTTTCTTCTAAATTCCTGTCGTTCGTACGAATAAAGATTCATTCAGGTTAAACTAAGAGACAGATCGTAGAGTGCAATCAGATGGGAAAGTCCCTTGAGGAAAAACAGTCATTTCTGAAATCTTCGTTACATGAATAAATGATAAACAGACTTGGATCTTACTTTACAACCTGTTTTATCTCTTCGTTTTTTCATTAATATTACGAACACCATTGAAATAATCCGATTGGATGAATATTTAAATTGTCGTATTCCAGCTAAGCTTGTCTGAATATCGTATATTTTAAAGGAAGCGAGAAGTGTTTACTCAGTGAGTTGAAGAACAAAAAGCTGATTCTAAGGACATATAAAATCGCACGTTGCAACATCCCGAATAAAAATGTAGTCAAAACCTGATTATAATGATTATAATGACTAAAAGCAACATTTTAATGAGACCCACATTAAGACTCCCCGACCTAACAGTCACAATCTGTCCTTATGTGTGAATATGTGTCTATAGTAAGGTGTGCGCACGTGTACGTGTGTCTCACAAGGGATCTTAGGAAACATATATTTTACTCTTTTCTCGCAATGATTCCTGAATACTCCCACAAAGACAAATTTGATATTATTTTTTTGGAAAAATTGTAATAACAAAAGTTTAAAACAGGTTTTTGAATTTTTCTTGTTCCCTGGAAGAGCCTCTGCATCGCTTAATCGATTCAGATCTCTTTCCTCTTTCTCCGTTTTCTCATCCGGAATCAAGATTCTCTCGTTCTGATTGACTGATCCTAGTCGAGCTTAAAAACTCTCTGTTTGATTGTGATTAACCAAAGACTCGCGTGTGTCACCCTTATATATTGAAGTGTGTGTTTGGGATTATAGCTTCCCGTTACCACAACTTTCACTCAACATGTGTTACAGGAAATAGGGCTGCCCCTTTCCATTTAAATAAGAACATTAGATGGGTGAAAGTGAGATTAGAATAAGCCGGGACTCGAACCTTGTAAGCAAAGTTCAGAAATAGAATATTAGAAATCGGAATGTTAAAATAACCTAATGTTAAATTCTATTACAAAATAGGTAGATATTGTTTATATTGTAAAAAGAATTGATTGCGCATTCATAACTGAACTGAATATTAAAAATGTCAACAAAAAGAATGAACAATACAAATTAAAAATATATTGTAAAAATAGGTTGGATTAAAAAATAGGTTAGTTGAGAATTCTTTTTTATCAGGGGTGTGTTTGTAAAACGTGTACTTAGCCACGTGAGTTGGCAACGTTTTGGAACCAAACTTCTGACGTCATAGCAAAAAGGGGATTCTCAATATAGACGCTGCCTTATCTCTTTATATGCCTGCAATGTGACCACCCGATATGCAAATGAGATGCTCCTGGTTGGAGATAAAAGAGGATTGATTTTTTGAGGGATGTTCATTTTGAAGTTGAATTTCGAAGAAACAAGTTGAATAAGCAGAAGTTCGTTTGGAGTTGAGAGAAGGTGCGTTACGTATGCAGAAGTTTGGAAGTTGGAAGTTGGAAGTTTGGACAACAGTGGCAACCTTACCCAGGAAATTATTGGTGTGACGGGCGGAAGAAATAATACTCAAGTTATTGAATTATGAAACATAAATATATGCATATATTAGCGCACGCGGGCAGAAGAACTTTAAGTCGACTTACGTATGCCAAATTCGAATTTATTTAAATGTGGATCACTTAGCAACCATTTTAATTTGTTAAAAAGCAGAAAAAACAATTCACGATTGATGCAATCGTTTTAGCCGCTTTGTGTCGTTTTGTGACTTTGTCTATAAGGAAATACGTCTTGGAAGAATGAAGACAGATAGTCAGACAAACAAACAGACATAGTGAGGTTTATAAATGAGATAATAGATTACACATAGTTTACCAAGATCTAGCTTCGGTCTCATCGCCGCATTGTTGAACCCCTGTATTTGTTTAAGAAGTGCGTTCACGGAAATTCCCAAGACGAACTATTTCTATTTGTACACTCTAAAGACACCTAACCCACCCTGCTATCGGTGAAATTTCAGCGCTTCATTGTAAATGTGTCAAGATTTGCTCGGACCAGTTTCCTTTAAGAAGTCCCCCCCCTTCATGTTTTCTTTGACTGTACCAAAATGAAGAAATTAAAATGTAATACAAACAAATTTTTTATGTACAACTCATAACTTTAGATGCCTCTTAAACAGCTGGCACCTAATTACAGTGGCTACTTACGTTTTATTGACAATTCAACTTGTTTAGGTTTAATAAAAGTAGAACAAATCTGCATGATACAAAACAGAATATCCAGCAAGTGACGTCATGTTTCTATTCGTTTTCTTGTGAAGTTTATTAATGACGTCAATTCTAATCTCTAGGAAGTAACTTTACTTTTTGTGAGAAAAAAATAGAACATCTATATATATATAAAAACGAAAATCTATGTATGTATGTGTGTTCGATTTTTCTGTATGTCAACAAAAGGCTTTTTTCAGAGAAGCGGTCGCTCGCTTCACAACTTTTTAAAACTTTTTATATCACATATAAATCGTAATATCTCACAGTTAACAACGAAGCTCGCCAGTCTATTTAATTTGCTTGATTTCGGGAAGATAAATATTCGCATGTGGGTGAGTCTTTTTCCTATAACATCTTGGGGGGACCCACAGTAAAACTTGACCTCATTAACTCATTAAAACGGGCACCTACTACATCCAAGTAATTAAATAAATTCAAACGTGTTTCAGTTAGCATGTCGCGGTGGGGCAATGGTAAACGTCGCACTTTTCTTTTCACACTTCAATTTACAACTTTGCCTCAAGGGTTCGGGTTCGATCCTCATACTAACTTTTTTTACCCCCCCCCCCCGGAGTTTCCACACACACCTCCAAACACCCGGGCAACCCTCGCTAGTATATAATAAAGCTTGGTTTTTTAATTTTTTTTTTAAATTAACGAGAGACTAGTTATTTAATAACGATGCCGGACGACGATGTTCTATGCATTATAAAACTGCACTGATTTTTTGCTTAAAATGAAGCAAGGGTAATCGGTTCGCATGCATCAATGTATAGTACTAACAATAACAACATTCATATGCTAAACATATACAACTAGTTAATATTACACATGACTTCGCCCATAGTTGTTCTTGCCCGTGAGAATAATGTTTTTCATGGTCTTTTTTTCAATTTTCACCCCAAACAATGCACAGTGCCACTTTGAAGTAGGGGGGCTACTATCGAGGACATAAATTGCAGGCGTATTATAAAGGAGATTAGCAGCAAGATGTCTGTTCACATACACTTGAACTTCTGCATGTCAGTACAGTAGAGAAAGGAGAACCCCGGAAGCGAGTTCCAAAGTTCAGCAAAGTTTGGAAACGAAACTATTGGAGTAGAAGGCTTTCTTACACTTAGGGATCTCGATTGTGAAGAGGTGGGATTTATCTGCTTATCAGGTTTGTCGGGGATATTCACGTCGAGGGGGTACAAGTGCTTGTAGTTCGTCAGAGCATTCACCATTAAAGTACTTGTAGAACAAGCAGACGGATGCAACATTTCTAGCTTTTATATACCTTTGTCTGTTTGTGCATAACTTATGCCGGATAAATCTACGGTATGCATGCTGCCTTTGAGCAATGGCAGCTACGCATGTAGACGTAATCGATTGGGGAGAGTGGGGTTCACTATAGAACTTCCGTGTAGGAACATGCGCTTCAATTGCTGCTTTGAAGCATTTAGTAGGCTCATTTGCGCACTGTTCCACTGGAAGAGAAAATATATTTCCACAAGGGACGTCTCTGACGTGATCTCTAATGGCTTCCCAATCAGCCTTATTGTAGTACCTTGTTGTTTTAAGCAATGACTCTTCAACTTATGGTCGAGAGTTTAGATTAATGTTGATCATTACTACAGCGTGATCAGCATTCCCGAGTGGGCAATGAGTATTTGTTACACAATCATCAAGAACAGTTGTCAGAAATAGATCCAAAAGTAAGGCTTGCTGGTCCTGGCGATCTTGAGAGAGGGATGTTACTGTGTGTCAGGGAATGAGATATAGCAAAGTTATGGATGACGCTACCAATTGTGTCAGTGTAGTTGGAGAAGCCAAGCCAATTTTTGTGGTGGGCGTTCAAGTCACCAAATACATGTATTTGGGCGCTAGTATCAAGGGAGAGTGCTACATCTATGCTGTTAGAGACATGATTGATGATAGTACAGTCCTGGGTTGATGGAGAGCGATAAAGAAAATACAGGTAGCTAACGCCATGTTGTAAAGTTATTTGAAAGCACATGAAGGGCTGGTCACCTGATTCTAGTTGAGATTCCCTAGACATTCAATCCATGCATGTGCCTGTCAGAGTCCTCACAACAAAGTGGATGATAACCAGACATGTTAGAGATGTTAGATGGGATGGAGGAGTGCAGGTTAATTTCACTTAGTGTTAATATATCCGGGGAGTTTGCTAGGACAAATGATTCTACATCATCTAAGTTAGTTCTAAGTCCTCGGATATTTGTAAATGCAAGTCTCAAGGGAGGAGACGAATTGTTTGAGTGTCGCTCTTTCATTGATAAGCCTGACGAATCCTATAGTGGATACGCCTGACGAATCCTTTAGTGGATGAAATGCAGAATATTCAGTGTAGCTTAATCGCCATATATATTTTATAAATTAACGTATATATATATATATATATATATATATTAACGTATATATATATATATATATATATATACACATACACACAGAAAGAGAAGAGAAGGAGAGAGAGAAAGAGAGAGATGTGTGAACTTTTATTGAACATAATTTTTTTTTCGGCATTTTAAACGGAGTGTATGCACTGATGCGTTATAATAAAATAGAAATCGAATAGGAGACAGTTGTTACCGAACATTGTATTTAAATGCATTTATTCGTATTAAACGTTCGAGCCACGACCACAGAGATTTCTGAATAGCAAATAGTCGAATCCGCTTTTCTTGGACCTTTAATCTGATACGAAAATGCGATTGTGCTAAAAGGGCGTATTGATATTCGACGCAGATTGATCACCCTTCCGGATCCAAATCTAATATAGATATGAACACGTGAGGATTTATCTTTCGGTTGACCCCAACCCAATATATATTGATAGATACGAAAGCGGCAAATGGGTTGCACATTTTGCGTTTATAGTTTCTTAATATTTGCCCGGAAGATGAGGCGAAATTGCATCGAATATAACATCAAGAGTTATTGCATTCAATCATTACTACCTGAGAATTAATTCCTGGGTTCCAACGCAATTTTCGAAATAAATCTTTTTTTGATTGTATTAGAAATGTATTTCATCTTTCGAAAACGGATCCATTTCTCTTAAATTGCAGACGGAGGCATTTTAATAAAAAGTAAATAAAATTAACAATTAAAAAAATTAACAATTGAAAGAAAATGAAATAAACAAATTGACAATGAGAAACATATGTAAACTTCATTCAATATTTCATATATTGTCGAAAAAACTTTATTTGATATTTAATATATAGTTGAAAAAACTTAAAGCAACATAAAATATATAGTTGAAAAAACATGATTTGATATTTAATATATAGTCGAAAAAAACTTAATCTAATATTTAATATATTGTCGAAAAAACTTTATTTGACACTTAATATATAGTCGAAAAAATTTAATGCAATATTTAACTTAATTCAATATATAATATATAGTAAAAAACGTAATTCAATATTAAATATATAGGAAAAAATTAATTCAATATTTAATATATAATAAAAGATTTAATTCAGTATTGAATATATAGTAAAAAACTTAATTCAATATTGAATATATCGTAAAAAAACTTAATTAAATATTTAATACAATAAAAAAACGTAATTCAATATTTAATATATAAAAAAAAAACTTAAATCCATATTTAATATAAAATAAAAAAAAACTTAATTCAATATTTGATATATAGGAAAAAAACGTAATTCAATAGTAAATATATAGGAACAACCTAATTCAATATTTAATATATAATGAAAAAAACTTAATTTAATATTTAATATATAATAAAAAAAACTTAATTCAATATTTTATATATAGTAAAAAAACTTGATTAAATATTTAGTAGATAATAATAAAAAAAATAAATTCAATGTTTTATATATTGTAAAAATACTTCATTTAATATTTAATATATAATAAAAAACTTAATTCAATATTTTATATATGGTAAAAAAAACTTAATTCAACATTTAATATATAATAAAAAACTTAATTCAATATTTCATATATAATGAAAAAAAACTTAATTCAATATTTAATATATAATAAAAAAACTTAATTCAATATTTAATATATAGGCAAAAAACTTAATTCAATATTTAATATATAATAAAAAAAACGTAATTCAATCTTTAAAGTATAGGAAAAAACGTAATTCAATATTTAATATATAATAAAAAAACTTAATTCAATATTTAATATATAATAAAAAAAACCTAATTACATATTTTATATATAATTAAAAAAAAACTTAATTCAATATTTAATAGATAATAAAAAATCTTAAGTCAATATTTAATATATAGTCGACTCAAGGTAATAATACTACGATTATTTTAGTTTTTTAATCATGTTCACCTCCAACAAGGCACATACCTACTTGGACATTAGGACTTCTATTTGGGACCATGACTAGGGATAATAAACACGATGTTGGTTTATCTTACGTTTAAACTTCTGCATATCAGGGATTTCCTAAATCTAGCTGTTCTAGATAAGAAACTATTAGAGGGGAAAGGTTCCTGGCACTTAGGGACATCAACAGTAAATGTGATTGTGTTACTAAGCGTGTTTGTCGAGGATATGTACGTCGAGTTCATCAGCACACATTCCATTAAAACATTTGTAAACAGCCACAGAGATACAACATTGCGTCGTTCGGACAAGGGTTTAAGTTTAGGTTACAAAGTGGGAACTATTAAATAGAAGACTCTTTGTTGGACCCTATCCAAGAGGGAGTAATATAAATAGAGTTTCTCCATCTGTTCGTCAGTCAGAAATATTTTAAATGTTATAAATATATTGCAAAATGTATCTCCTTTCGAAAGATTAGAGACTGATTGCTTTTTATGGGGGACGAATATAGCATTTTTTACATGGAAGTCACCACTTACAAAGGTCCGGAAGCCACTCGGGGATAAGGGTTATTACGTGTACAGTAATCAATGGGATAGTATGGTACTAATAGTTAGTATTGGAGATTTGATAAAGTGTCTTACTTAAGAGGGCGGTTCATCAGGAATTTATTTATGTTGGACTTGAAGACATCCAAGTTGAAGTCAGATCGGAAACAGGTAGACGGAAGAGAGTTTTACTGGCGTGTAGGAAAGACGCTTTGTTCATGGAATCTACGTTTTGGTTTTGGTACAGTTAAAGAGTGGGGAATTTTTTGACAGTGGTTTGAGCTAGACGGGTGTTTATCGTGAAAGATCGGCGAGGGGTACCATGGATTGGAGCTCAGACGAGCACTTGCCATGGAAATAACGATAAAACAAAGACAGGCTCGCTAGTCTCTTCTGCGTGAGAGAGGTTGCAGGGAAGAGAAAAGGGCATCCCCCACTAAGCTATGAAGTCTATTTTGTACTCTGTCAAGGCAGGATAGGCTGTTTTTAGCAGCTCCTGTCCAGATGTGGCAACAGTACTCCATCCTTGGACATACTTGGCTTTTATATAGATAGAGAATTGCATCAGCAGTGAGATATCTTCTGGAGCGATAGAAGGATCCTACTATTTTCCCAGTTATCTTGGCTATATATAGACTTGATGTACGTGTTCCATTACAGGTCAGGAGTAAAGGTCAATCCCAGAAACTTATCAAAACATGGAGCCTAACGTAGACGAGAGTAATCGATTTCAACTGATGCCAGGTGGGGATCAGAGCGTTTATGATGTAAACATATGAGCTTGGTTTTAGATGCATTAAAAGTAACCAGTCACCTCTTCCCCCACTGTACCACGCGCTCAAGATCAGAGAAGAGAGAATCAGAGAGAACTTTGTCATTTACGGCCTTAAATGTGTTGACATAGATGGACGTGTCATCACCATAGATGTCAACGAATGATTTGAGTATGTGTTTTTGGAGATCATTGATGTAGATCAGGAAGAAAGTTGGGCCCAGAATGGACCCCTGAGGAACGCCATCATTAATACTGAGAGCCTCTGATTTCTACCCATCAACCACTACTCTTATGAACCTATCAGAGAGAAATGATTTAATGATTGAGAAAACATTTCTAATTATACCGTAGCTGGAAATATTGTGAAGTAGGCCCTATGCCATACCTTATCGAAGGCCTTTGATATGTCGAGAGCAATTGCCCTAGAAATAAGCACTTGTCGAAAGATTCACTAATCCTATTAGATATAACCATTATCACATCTGCTATACATCTGACTATACATCTGACAGAACGGAAACCATATTGCATGTCACTAAGTAGGTTATTTCTTCTGAGGTGGTTGATTACTTCTCTATTTAATATGGATTCCAACAACTTGCTCATGACACACAGGAGATTTGTTGGTCTGTACTGGGAGGGACGGGACTTACCATCTGAATTCTTAAATACAGGGCATACTGATGAGATTTTCCATGGTGTGGGGAAGTATCTCTCCTTAAGGCAACGCTTAAACAGTTTTGTAAGTATGGGGGCAATTTCTGGTCGAAGTTTTTTCAACACTATAATTGGAATGCCATCAGGACCAGTTGCTTTACTGGAATCAATGTTCTTGATTATCTTGGCGACCTCATGCACAGATATTTATATGTTGTATGGCGTGCTGTCTGTTAGAGGAGGAAATAAATTTTGAAAAAATAAGTGAATCTAGGAAATCGAAAACAAAACTTAAGATTCGCTTTCTGGTATTCTACCAACGGGCCTATTTGGACGTTCTTTTAAGCAAAACTTAAGACGGTAATTTCATCGAACTATTATAATTCTAGCGTGACGTCATATTTGATTCAGCAGAATAAGATCATAGCACTTTTATTGCAATGGAATACACATTTTGGAGACACAGAAAGTGTACGAACACAAAATAACAAGTATGCGGACTGCACGGTATGGGCGAATGAGCATAAGATGACCTAGATCCACATACACCCAGCAAACTGCACATGACGACAACTGTAATCGTGAAGATCTGAAGCAGCTGATTGAGAAATCTGGAGAAAAAGAGTCACATTGCTCCGGGCAAAGTGCTCGACCAGATAGATAGATAGATAGATAGATAGATAGATAGATACATACATACATACATACATCCATACATACATGCATATATAAATAGATAGATAGATGGATACATACATACATACATACATAAATAGATAGATAGATAATTTGTTGGAGAGGTAAACAATATAAGTAGAAAACTTCCGACAATAAAACTGCTAACTCTGCAAACGATACTCTTCTGTGTAATATCATCAATTTTTTACATAATATAGAAATGTAATTAAATGTTGATAATCAAACAAATAATTTATTCAAAGACGAAATTTTATTGCGGTAACAGCATTCTTTTATTTTGAACAATTATCATTCATTTTGATTCTACTTAAAAAAGAACACTGAAACATATTTTTTTTCTTTTCATAGTTAATTACAATTCATAATTTTCCGCATGTGCTTGCTGGCCCAGAAATGCTTTTAGTTTAATGTATACCAAATCATAAACACGTGAAAGATGGAAAGGTTTGAATTGGTATGAATTTGCTGTATTTATAGAGACTTAAAAACATATTTACAAAAGAAACACACACATACATACATATATATATATAGTCTGTTTATTATACAAAATGTATTAGTTACATATGTGCATGCATATTTCAGTGGATTCCCAATACAAGAATAACACTTCATCTGAACCCCACCCCAAATCGATATTGAAACGAGAGTCAAAATTATATTAGTTTTATAAGATATTTGGGAGTGGTTGACGTTCTGGAAGAAGTGCGGAGTATAGTTGTGAATTTTACAGGGAGATGTAATGAAGGAAATGAGTAAGAGTTAGGAAGGAGGGGGTGTATGATTTCGTGTGTTCAGCTAGTTGCAGTAGATAGGTATTAGTATTCTTTTAACTTGGCGGTTATTTATTGGTCTAAGCTTTCGCTTTGATCTGAAATAATATTGTTCTCTAATCGTCGTTACTTCCCTGTCCTAGATGTTTATGATTCAATAAATTATTGTATCAATTTTCCCAGCATTTTTGGATGATTTGGATCAAAACAGTACATGCATTTGATTATTTGGATTTGGGAACTGATACCTTTTCTGCTGACGTCACTGTCACGTTTTGAATTTTATTTCGTAGACGAAAAGTGGTTCCATTAAAGAAATAAACAACAAACTGGATAAAGTGTGAAAATAAAGAAAACTCTTTTAATTACATTTTTCTTCAACTTGAAGCTATTTTCATCTACCTTGGCCCGCCAAACATCGTTTAATTGCATAAACGTCTGCTTGTATTTACTTCAGTTGCTTTCAACTTCTGACGTCATGCCCTACTTGAGCCAACGAATCGAACATGCTGTGCGTGTATCTGTTTGCGTAGTCTCTAGGTGTGAGAAAGGGAAAGAGGAAATTCGAAATACAGAAGAGAAGGTAATACGGAAATTCAATGGGCGAGATTGAAATATAGGAAAGAAAAGACAATATATGCCTTCATTTTTGAA
Source organism: Euprymna scolopes (assembly GCF_053919585.1). Lineage (NCBI taxonomy): Eukaryota > Metazoa > Mollusca > Cephalopoda > Sepiida > Sepiolidae > Euprymna > Euprymna scolopes. Next base: position 23,789,149 of record NC_136516.1, on the reverse strand, counting down.
ATACGCGTGCCCACCCCTACACGGCATATTGCCACTTGAACGTTTGGAACTACTATGCAAGATCATGTCTACAGGGGCCTATGTGAGGATGAGCGAGATGTCTGTTTATATTACAGTTAAACTTCTGCATTTTCGTAAAGCAAGGAAAGCACGAAGCAGGGGCGGAATTCAAAGTGTAGCGATACTATATCATATTATAGTATATCTTTTATAGTAAGAGCTTTCCGGGATTTTGGCACCTCAACAGTGAAGGGGTTTGATTTTGCTCCTTGTCGGGTTGGTCTAGACTATGTACGTCATGGGTGCACATGTGCAATGACTTTATCAGAACACATTTTATTAAAGTACAGGGTCGAACGATAAAATTGTCGCCCTAAAAAAGACGACATGATTCCATTTCCGTTTGATGAAAACCGGTTTTCTTTTTTGTTGCAGATTATCTACTCGTTGGACAGTTGTGTACAATTCCCAAGAGCGATAGAAGCCTTCTATCATGTCTGAAAGTGACAAAATGTTCAACGAGCCACATTGTAGTTGTGCCACTTTACAACTTATTCTCTGCCCCGATCAAAAAGCACCATTGCCAGGAAGTTTCCCGCCACGGTTATGGTCTTTCCAGTGTTTTCTTACGAGGGCCGCATCATGCCAACTCACACCTTCGATGTCGGATTGAAATTTAACACCAAAAATACTTGGATGTGATGAAGGGTGTAGTGATACCCTGGTGCAATCAGGTGGCCGCTGACAGATTCTGGGTGTAGCAGCAGGTCTCGGCACCGGTTAACAAGTCTAAAAAATCAAGGCTTAGCTTCAGAAAGAAATGCTACGAATTTGTATCCTTCTCGCACTGACCCATTTGGTCATATGTTGAGAACATCACAAACATGACCTCTCAAAACACAAAAACCAGCCTGACCGCCGCCATCCTCAGAGTATTCGCCAAACTCCCGCCGACGCTTGTGGAAAAGGCATGCCTCCGGTTCCCGATCCATATCGAGGTGGTAATTGAGGCTGAAGGCAGCTGCATTGAATAGATGTCCGCTCTATTACATAATGAAGTTAAATGAATAGATTTTTTTCAATAAAAGTTGTAAAATAAAGCTGCAGTCTGGAAAAAAATATCTTTTAGCTAGGAAAAGATAGCATCAACTCCGACCGACCGTCGTCAGCGGAGAAAAGAAACAAAAATGAGGATTGTTATTTATATGTTAACAATAGCGATTCAATAAGGAGTAAAACGAATTATTTTGTCATAATATTTTAAAAGCACAATCAAAATCGCAAGCTACCGTAAAAGATCGGGACCGAAAACGGATTGCATGAACATCGAGCGTTTATTTTACATTCTTGTAATGGTTGGATATGGAAGGTGAAGAGTGCCTGCCAGAGATTATTTAGATTTAAGTGAAGCAGGTTGATAAAAATAGCATATATATATATATATATATATATATATATATATATATATATATATATAGTAGTTTTTAAAATGTATACGACAATGAAGCTACAGAGAATTTTCTGCATTTAATAATTACTAGGATTCGTATGTCTATTGTATAGAATCGATGCTGCTAAGTGATTTTATATCTACACGTCGTACAATATTTGCTAGTCTGCAAATCAGATTCTTTGTTATTCACACACCAATTTATCATGACCAATTGGTGCACGTTTTTCATGCAATAAATATATAATTATAAATAATAATTATCATTTATATCTACATACACTAGTGTTTCATGCTTTCGCAATCATCAGTGTGGGAGGTGAAAATTCCTACCTATCAGGAGATCCCAGCTCGACTACGAAGTTACTTTTGACTTCTTTTGCTAAGCGTTTACCTCTGGGCCGATAAACATATGGCGGAGGAATGAAAGAGAATTAGCAACTTATAAACACTAAAATCATGCGTGGACAGTAGACAGTGTGAAGTGTTCGAATGAGCAGAAAGGGAGGTAGATAATAAATTTTAATGTTTTAGAAGTTTTAAATTAGAGCACTTCATGAAAAATAAACACGGTAGTTGGCTATCTCCTGTCGTTTGAACACTATTAATGTTGTGTCCTAAATCGGGCATTTATAGTTGTTTAATTTCTCTTATATCTCGTTGGTTGATGGTGGCCTAGAGGTAATGTAATCAAATATGACTTTGTAGCTGGTTTCGAATCTTTCGACCTGTAACATAGTTAGTCAAGCTTTAAGTCAACCTCACATTGAAACATAAATAAATTGCTACAAATTTGTGTTGAATAGAAGGTTATCCAACAATTTATTATCTAATTCCTTCTTACACTGAACCTACTATCTCTAATATTTATAGTAATATTTAACTACTCCATATTTCGGTATTTTTTTTTTCAGTGCCATCAGTCTCAAATTTATTCTTTTCTGTTGAATAAAAATGTTTTTTCTTGAAAAAGTTTTCAAAATCAAACGATATATTGAAATGAAGTTCAGCATGAATTAACTATTTTAACAGGACCCGTGGAAATTCCACGTAATTAGAAATATATTAAATCATATTAAATCAAAGAATATGTTTGGATAAAGTTGAAATTTTTGGGATAAGGCGAAAAAATTAGATTACCGGACTAAAAACTAAACACAACAAAAAAAAGCAATATAACATAACTACACACAACACATATGAATTAATTACATTTTTATTGTACATTTAACTTTAAATATAGAAACAGATTTAATTAAATAAGTTAATAAGAATTAATAAATGCTCAGAAAGTAATACTTTGCTACATAGTTCAATACAAATAATTAAATCAAATTTACTCTTCTAGTCCAGCGCGTCTTGGCAGGCAATCGTCATTTTTTAACCTTGTTTCTTTCAAATGTTCCATTTTTTATGTAACGTCACGCTGACATCTATCCTCCCCGAAGACGTTTTTTTCAAAGAATTACAATATTGATCATATATTATTATAATTATATTCCATAACGAGGCTATATTAAAGGATGGTCACGCTGATATTCTTGTCTCGAGTTAGGACTAAATGGAAATAGCTGCGGTAAACGGCTTGGTGAGAAATGTCTTTTTCAACTTTGCAAAAGACTTGCCTATAGAAACGGCGAACGTGTTAACGTACATTTTGAACATCAACGGAATTGACCTGATGTACACTGAAAAAAAAAACATCAACTGATGTTGAAAAAATAAAATCCATAAAATAACACCGAAAAGTTGAGACTACTTTAAAATAACAACCATAACTACAGCTGCAACATTATTATTATTATTATTATTATTATTATTATTAATAATAATAATAATAATAATCAAGAATAAAAATGATAATACTAATAATAAAAATAATAATAATACTAATACTACTACTAATAAATAATAATTATAATAATAAATTCATAATAATAATAATAATAATAAATAATGATAATGTTAATAATAATAAATAACATAAAAAAATTATAAAATACTAATCATTATCATAATAATAAATAATAAAAATGATAAAATAATATTAATAATATAAAATATAATAATATTGATATTGATGATAATAATAATGATGATGATAATAATAATGATTATAATAATGGTGATAAAACAATAATCATATTAATGATGGTGATAATAATAAGGATAATAATGATGGTGATGATAATAATGATAATAATAATGATAATAATATTAGTAATAATGAAAATAATAAGAAAAGTAATTGCACAAAAATAATATGGAACGTAAAAATATATATAAACTAAAATATAAACTAAAATAAATAAATAAAAAAAACACTTAAACTATACAGCAAACGGTTTTGCTTATAAAACAGTTGAAAAATACAGCTTCGACAAATAGTACACAAAACCCTGACGTAAAGAACAGAAAAACCTCTAAAAGAAATCACTAACTCACTAATCCTCCTTTTAAATATGCGAAGAGTAATGAGATTTTGATGAGGTTTGTAGTAAAGGTCAAGAATTCAATAGCAAGCAACTGTTGCGATAATGCTAAATCATTTGCAAATGGTTTTTGAAAAGTGAAGAATACTGTGAATCTGAGATTTGTTATCATACAGACACTAGGGAAGACCACTGTATTTTGTGATGGTGGACCGTATACAAACTCCTACTGCGTATAAATAAATAACAAATAGCTAAGAGGCTTACCTAACTTTTCCCGAAGTCATAACTACATTGAATTGTATAAATTACAGAACAAATGTAAACGTTACTCCTGATCTTAAATGGAACACGTACATCAAATCTATTGCCAAGGCCGCTGGAAAAATGGTGGGACCCTTCTATCGATCCAGTAGATATCTCACTTGTGATGCAATTCTCTATCTATATAAGAGCCAGGTACGTCCAAGGATGGAATACCGTTGCCACATCTGGGCAGGAGCTGCTAGAAAGGACTTGTCCTGCCTTGATAGAGTTCAAAACAGACTTCGTAGCCTCGTAGGAGATGTCCTTTTCTCTTTCCTGCAACCTCTATCTCACAGAAGAGATATTGCGAGTTTGTCTCTGCTTTATCGTTATTTTCATGGCAAGAGTTCGACTAAGCTTCAGTCTATAGTTCCCCCTCGCCAAACATTCACAAGAAACACTCGTCTAGCTGTAAACACTATCAATAATTCCCCCCCACTCTTTATCTGTGCCTAACCTAAACGTAGATTCCATGAGCAAAGCTTCTTTCTTAGAACTGCACGCCTGTGGAATTGTCTTCCGTTTTCCTGCTTTCCGGCTGACTACAGTATGGTTGTCTTCAAGTCTAACGTAAACAAGTTCTTGATGAGCCGTTCCATATAAGTTAACAAATTTACTGAATTTCCGTATATTGTGCAATTTCCTGTACACTCTTTAACCCTTATCCCCGAGTGGCCTCTTGGCATTGACAATGTGGTGATGCCTGTGTAAAAAAAAACTAAAAAAAAACGTTTAAATGAATAAATGTTTTTAATATTGTAAAATGAAATAGCATGGAATTTTTTTTTACATGGAGGCCACAACTATCAAGGCCCAGAGGCCACTCGAGGATAAGGGTTAATGGGTATATATTAGTTATTGTGATTTTAGCGTAGTAAACATTAGTGGGAATGTCGTAACTTGAATTGCTTATGGAGACGGTTCAATAAGAACTTGTTCACTTTGGACTTGAAGACAATCAGATTGTAATCAGCTGGAAAGCAGGCAAACTGAATAAAGTCCCACAAGCGAGCAGTTCTAAGAAGAAGCCCTGTTCATGGAATCTACGTTTAGATGTAGGCACAGATAAAGAGTCTGGGAAATTGTTGATAGTGTTTCTGGCTAGATGAGTGTTTTTCATGAAAATCTGGCAAGGGGGTGGACCATAGATTGAAGTTCAGATGAGCGCCTGCCATGAAAATAACGATGACGCAGGGAAAGGCTCGATACGTCTCTTCTGTGGGAAAGAGGCTGCATGGAAAAGAAAAGGACATCCCCCACTAAGCTACGAAGTCTATTTTGAACACTGCCAAGACAGGATATGCTGCTTCTAGCAGCACCTGCCCAGATGTGGCAACAGTACTCTTTCGTTGGCCGAACCTGGCTTTTATATAGGTAGAGAATGGCATCAGTAGTGAGATATCTACTGGAGCGGTAGAAGGATCCCACCATTTTTCCAGCAACTTTGGCAATGCATTTGATATACGTGTTCTATTTCAGATCGGGAGTAAAGGTCAAGCCCAGAAGCTTGTCAAAACATGAAGTTTACCCAAGACGAGTGCCATTCATTTTGATTGATGGCAGTTGGGCAACAAAACGTTGATGATGTAAAGATAGAAGCTTGGTTTTAGATGCATTAAAAGTAACCAGCCACTTCTTTCCCCATTATATTATGTGGTCAAGATCAGAGGAGAGAGAGTCAGAGAGAACTTGGTTGTTTACGGTCTTCAAAGTACTACCATAGATGGTAGTATCATCAGCATAAATGTATACGAATGATCTAAGGATGTTGTCTGGAAGATCATTGATGTAGATCAAGAAGAGAGTTGAACCCAGGATGGACCCCTGATGGACACCAGCATTAATACTGAGAGCCTCTGATTACTGCCCATCAACCATTACTCTGAAGAACCTATCAGAGAGAAATGATTTAATAGTTGTGAAGTATACCTTTATGCCATACCTTATCAAAGGCCTTTGACATACCAAGAGCAATTTCCCTAGAGAGGAAGCCTCCGTCGAGGGATTCGCGAATCCTATGAGATATAACTGTAAGCATATTTGCTGTAGGTCTATCAGAACGGAAACCAGATTGCACGTCACTAAGGAGGATATTTTTCCTGAGATGATTGACTACTTCCTTATTTAGATTCCAGCAGCTTACTAATGATGCATAGAAGACTTATTGGTCTGTACTGAAAGGGAGATGAGCGATCACCTGAGTTATTAAATACAGGGCATACTGGTGAGATTTGCCAAGGTGTTGGGAAGCATTTCTCCTTAAGACAACGCTTAAATAACTTTGTAAGTATGAGTGCTAGTTCTGGTTGAAGCCTTTTGAGCACTATAACTGGCATGCCGTCAGGGACAGTTGCTTTACTGGAATCAAGCTTTTGATTAGCTTGGCAACATCACGTACAGATATTTTCATGTCACATAGCATGCTTTCTGGTATACAAGGAAATACTGGGGGTTGGTGGGCTTGGTCGTATAGGGTAGAATTAGCTGCAAAGTTCTTGGCAAATAGATTGGCTTTGTCTGATGCTGACAAGATTAACTCAGGACCACTCATGATAGTTGGGATAGAGCTCACACTTCTGTTTGTTATTTGCCAGTACTGAGCCGCTGCTCATCAACCTTGGACTTGACGGACTGAGCATACAATTCTCCTTTATTACTTTTTTTACATTTTACTTTGTTTTGGTTACTGGCAGTCCTGAAAGCGGCTTTAGTCTCAGTACATCTATTAGGTTGGTAGCTATGGAAAAAGTGATTTCTGTGCACAATGACAGCATCACATTCTGGGGAGAACCACGGCTGGCTGTTAGGTTTTTGCTGGAACTTTTTCGAGGATATGAAACTGTCTATACGTACAGTTAACCATTCCATCAGGTCTTATACTACAGAGAGCACATCATTTTTAAACATGGCACGTAAAGGTAGGTCTGATATAAATGTACAGAATCTATCCCAGTCAGCCATAGAGTATCCATACACTGTACGATGGAAAGGTATGTCTGAAGACCTATTGCAATTTGTTTTTATCTTAACTGATACAACACAGTGTCGGAAGATGCCAGTTGAGATTGAACGGGGGATGAGCACAGATCAGGTCAAATACATTAAGTAATTTGGAAATAAGACAATAAGAAATCGAAATCAAGGGAAAGGCTCAAACTATGCAACAGACAATAATGCTGAAAACAACGGAAATCTTAAAACCCGCCAATGTGGAACTTAATTTACAAGAATGACAATCGCCAACCGAGCATATAGAAAATACAAGAGAAGTGAAACTAAAATCAAGTCAAGAAAACTGAAGCTGCAAAGTTGAAAACTGACTAATACTTTCCCTTCCAATCTCCCCACACTTCCCATCTAGTGCAGAGAGGACTGGGACATTGGGGAGGCTTGTTGCCACCCAAATTCCTATGAAAACCAATGTTCATTGTGAACCCAAACAACTGTTATGATAACGCAAATTTAGTTACAAAGATCGTCTGAATAAATGAGGATTATTGAAATCTGGGGTGATTTGTTGTCACCCAGACTCCTGGAAACACTACTGGTCATCGTCAGTGAGCAATTTCTGATGATGATCTGTGTGAGAATTTCTAGTGAGTGAAATAATTAATAATAATAATAATAATAATAATAATAATAATAATAATAATAATAACAATAATAATAATAATAATAATAATAATAATAATAATAATAATAATAATGCTGGTATACGAGTAAAATGTTTATAATTTATAGGCTTTTTCTAAATCATGGGATGTAGACTAAATGTATCTTTCAAGAAAAGAGGATGGTTGAGGTTTTCTTAGTGTTAAAGATGTGTTAAATATAGAGGGAATAGTCTAACTAAATGTGTTTCTGAAAGTCTAATGAAACATTTCCCCATGAAGAGGAAATCGATACTAAGCCTTGTGGTGAAAAATTGTCAGAGAGAGAGAGAGAGAGAGAGAGAGAGAGAGAGAGAGAGAGAGAGAGAGAGAGAGAGGAAAATTATTTAGAATTGAACAACAATATATTCTTTATAAATAATAAATTTAAAAATAATGACAGCTTGAATGTCTAAAGTCAACGGAACTGATCTGATGCTTTAGAAAAATCCAACGAAAACATCCAAAAGTTAAGACTACCATGTCATCATCATCATTATGATCATCGTAATCATCATCGTCGTCGTCGTCGTCGTCGTCGTTTTCGACATCCTCCTCCTCCTCATCATCATCATCATCTTCGCTCTCCTCCTCCTCTTCCTCATCATCATAGTTATTGTCCTCGTCATAATCATCACCATCGTCCTTCTCCTCCTCATCATCATTAGAATCATCGTCATCGTCATAGTCGCCATCATAACGATCGTCGTCGTCATCCTTCTCCTCCTCATCTCCTCATCATCATAGCCATCGTCATCGTTATCATCATCACCACCGTCGTCGTCCTCCTCCTTCATCATAATCATCATCGTCATCATAATCATCATCGTCATCTTCATCATCATCATCATCATCATCATCATCATCATCATCATCATCATCATCGTTCACCTCATCTTCATGTTATCAACATCGTCATCATCATTATCGTCATTATCATGTTGTTCTCAAAGAGTAATATTTGATGATGATTTGTCTGACTATTCCTAGTGAGTAATACTACTACTAATAGTAAAAATAATAATAATAATAACAGCAGTAATAACAATAATAATAATAATAATAATAATAATAATAACAACAGTAATAATAATAACAATAACAATAATAATAATAACAATAACAACAACAACAACAATAATAATAATAATAATAATAATAATAACAACAACAACAACAATAATAATAATAACAATAACAATAACAATAATAATAACAATAATAATAATACCACCACTACCACCACCACTACCACCACCGCCACTACTACCACCACCACCAACAACAGCAATAATAATAATAATAATAATAATAATAATAATAATAATAATAATAATAATAATAATAATAATAATAAAGTTGAATTATTCTATTTGGCCTTTGAATTTTAGGATTATTTTTTATTAGCGGTGTTTTAAAAAAATGCCAATTGTTCCTATAATTAAAACTAAGGAATATTTTTAAAAGTTCAAGATATAATATAGATAAAAAAAATCATTTGTTTTAAACGTTATTTCTCGAACTCGCTATGTCTTGGTGTGATTGTCCCTTTTAATGGAATGCCAGTTTTTTTCTTAATAAAGCAGTCGATACGGGACAGCATCGAAAGTGAATGATTGATTGAAAAGCAGTAATGAATTCTCACAAATGTGTCCACTTCAGACTTACGGACAATAGAACTAATGAAATGTATCTTTAATCATTTAGTTAAATTCATTAAACCTCATTTTTTTTTCCAAAAGGTTCAAATAATTGCCGCACAAATTATTTTGCAGAATGTATTTCTGTAAAGATTCCTTTTCTTAACATATGAAAGCAAGTTTATTAAAATCTACCGAAATATGCAATGTGATGTACGGTTGCAAATTATAAATAAAAATTAGGAAATCAAATAATGTTACTCGCAGAAAAAAATAACCTGCATAAAATGTATTTCAGGTTAAATAAAAAGGTTAAATAGCTTCTTTTTTTTTTAAATACACCGTTTTTTTATTTGGATCATTCGGACTTCTGTTTTCATCACAACGTTTCGGTCGATTTAACCTCCAAATTTTCAGGTTTCTGCACAAGTGCCTGTAGCGAAGTCGCTAGCGTACTTGAAAAAAAATCAGTTGTACATATAATATTCTCCTAAAGGTTGGAGGTTTTATCGTTCTACCATCTAGAAAAAAAAAACTATATCTTGATAAATTTGTTTTCTGATAGTTCAATATTTGCAAATAGTCTATCGACTACAATTACGCTACAAGCAGATTAAATTTCATTTGGATTCAAGATGTGATAGCATTTTTCATTTAAGGAATCAGGATAATTCTCTGTGAATTTAGCATTTCTAAACCAATTTGTGTAAGCGTCCTGTAGTTATGTAGGGTTTCATTTAAAAATAAATTTCACTTACATAATAATGCAGCAGAATAAACCTTGGCGGATGTTTGTGCTATCCACATAGAATAAACGGATGTTTTCATTTGCGCAAGGATACCGAATACCATAATTGTTAAAAAGAACGAACGGAAACTGTAAAATTGTAGATTCTTCCATTCCAACAGACCACATGTTACAGATAAAGATGGAAAGTGAAGCAAATATAATGAACTTGCCAGAGAACTGGAAGAAATATGAAAAAGAAAAAAAAGTGTATATAATGCCAATAATAATATGAACACTAGGAACAGACTCGAAACACTCTAAGAAAAGAATAGGAATCATAGGGAAGACTGAGACTGTACAACAAGCAGCAATGATAACACAGCTGATCCCCCCCAAAGAACACATCGAATGCGGAAACCAATTCACATCAACTAGGTACACAAAAATCCACATAATAGTTGCAACAGAAACAAGTCGAGAATGCAACGTCCCCCTACATCCACAAGTGAACATTACTTTCATCATTTGCCAAATTAAAAAAAAATAATTACAAGCTATAGTTATTGAGAAAAGTACGAACAAATAACGGATGAACAATTTGGAGGTAATTTTATCCTTATACTGCCCCCTAGAGGTACGGTACAATCATGTTGACACACTGGTTCTCACAAGAATACGGAAGTTAAGTAACGTCGATCCTGACCAATTAGCAGATGGGTGACCATTTGAGAAGGCTATGTGCTTTATGTACCTATTAGGAATGTTGGGCGTGGGACAAGCACCCCCACCCCGGCAGAAGAACTCCTCGCTACAAAAGCATCCACAAAAATTGTGGATGGCCTATGCCCCTCCAGGGGTTCAAGGCTATTATATTGGATAGTAATGCTCCCTGGAAGGAATATTCAGAGTTATCCTGAAGAATCCGTTATGGCAAAACTTTATTTTCTAGTATGGCTAATGTTTGTACAAAATATTAAAAAAAAAATAATCCAAGTCGTGGTTATTGAGAAAAGTGCGACCCCCCCCCGAAGAGACGAACAGACGAACGCAAGTGAATTACTAGGTCTAATCCCTCTGTTGTCGGTATCCCAATAAAATAAAGGAAACATGTAAAGTAAAACACATGAAGCAGAAAGAACTGAAATCTTAAGAAATCTAATAAACTCTCTTTTGCATAAATGTCTTGATTGCATTCCAAAATTCCAATGAAATGGTGCCGAAAGTATTTGCACTTTCAGGAGGCTTATTGCCACACAAATTCCATTAAAGGCGAATGGACACTTCCGGCGAGAAATTAGCGGCTTGGATCCCACCAGTTTTGGCAAATAACAAATAGGATCCTGAACAGAAGTGTGCGTTCTATCCCAACCATTATCAATGGACCAGAGGTCATCTCGTCAGCGTCAGACAAGGCGAACTATTTGCAAAGAACTTTGCAGCTAATTCTACCCTATAAGATGAAGGCCATCAAATCCCCATATTTCCTCCTATAACACAGAACAAGCAAGGTAACATACAAATATCCGTGCATGAGGTCGCCAAGCTAATAAAAAACCTAGATTCCAGTAAAGCAACTGGCCCTGATGGCATCCCAATTATAGTGTTAAAAAAGCTTCAACCAGAACTTGCTCCCATACTTACGAAACTATTTAAGCGCTGCCTTAAGGAGAAGTGCTTTCCGACCCTCTAGAAGACCTCATCAGTTTGCCCTGTATTTTAAGAATTCAGGTGATAAGTCCTCTCCCTCTCAGTACAGACCAATAAGTCTCCTATGTGTTATGAGTAAGTTACTGGAATCCATATTAAATAGAGAAATAGTCAACCACCTCAGTAGGAATAACCTTCTTAGTGACACACAATATGGTTTCCGCTCTGCAAGATCTACCGCAGATGTGCTGACGGTTATATCCCACAGGATTAGTGAATCTCTTGGCAAAGGCTTCCTTTCTAGGGCAATTGTTCTTGACATATCAAAGGCCTTCGACAAGGGTCTACTTCACAAGATTTCCAGCTACGGTATAACTGGAAATGTTTTCTCAATCATTAAATCATTTCTCTCCGATAGGTTAATAAGAGTAGTGGTAGATGGACAAAAATCGGAGGCCTGCAATATAAATGCTGGAGTCCCTCAGGGGTCAATCCTGGGCTCAACTCTCTTCCTGATCTACATCAATGAACTCCCTAAACACATACTTAAATCATTCGTTGACATCTATGCTGATGACACGACCATCTATGGCAACACATCAAAGGCTGTAAATGACAAAGTTCTCTCGGATTCTCTCTCCTCTGATCTCGAGCGCGTGGTTCAGTGGGGGAAGATGTGGATGGTTACCTTTAATGCATCCAAAACCAAACTCCTATCCTTACATCATCAACGCTCTGATCCCCAGCTGGCATCAATTGTGATGGATGGTTCTCGTCTGGGTGAGGCCCCGTGTTTTGACAAGCTTCTGGGTTTGACCTTTACTCCTGATCTGAAATGGAACACATACATCAAGTCTGTTGCCAAGGTCGCTGGAAAGATGGTGGGATCCTTCTACCGCTCCAGAAGATATCTCACTACTGATGCAATTCTCTATCTATATAAAATCCAAGTACGTCCAAGGATGGAATACTGTTGCCATATCTGGGCAGGAGCTGCCAAAAACAGCCTATCATGCCTTGACAGAGTACAAAATAGACTTCGTGGTTTAGTGGGGGATGCCCTTTTCTCTACCCTGCAACCTCTCTCCCACAGAAGAGACGTCGCGAGCCTATCCTTGTTTTATCGTTATTTCCATGGCAGGTGCTCGTCTGAACTCCAATCCTTGGTCCCCCCTCGCCAATCTTTCACGAAAAACACCCGTCTAGCTGAATCCACTGTGAAAAATTTCCCCCACTCTATATCTGTGCCTAAATCAAAACGCGGATTCCATGAACAAATCTTCTTTCTTAGAACTGCACGCCTGTGGAACTCTGTTCCGTCTGCCTGCTTCCCTCCGGACTACAACTTGGATGTCTTCAAATCCAATGGTAACAAATTCCTAATGAAACGCCCCCTAATTAAACACTTGATCAAATCTCCACACTAACGTACTGTACTTGCAATAACCCTGATCCCTGAGTGGCTTCCGGGCCTTGATAAGTGGTGATCACTGTGTAAAAAAAAAATAATAATAAATGGTAACCAGCGTTTTCTAAACCGCAAATTCATTTGCAGTGAAGACAAATGTAGATAGTACTTGAAATCGTTGGAAATTGTTATCACTCATAAGCCGGGAACAACACTGGTTAATATCAGTGAGCAATAACTGATGGTGCGTGAAAACTCCAAGCGAATGGATTGTGATAATGCATTAAAAAAAAAAACTAACATGCCGAATGACAGAAAAAAAAAAAAAATTTTATGTTAGTATAATGCACATCTCTTAAAATCTGCTTTTAATAAATACGCAAGCATTATGCTTTTTATCAATAGGTATTTGGTACTTTTGCTCTGAATGTCGTGTACGCTATGAATCGCGATAACGTATCGTTTGTAAATTCTAAATATAGATTAGAAACTGAAATGACGTTTGAATGTTTCTTTAATCTCACAGAAAAATATAAACTATATAAGATGTATTTTAAGCTTACTATCAAACTAAAAGACACCTGGAAAAGTCGATTAGTAGCAGTTAGAAATCACCGAGGGCGCGAGCTCCTAGTAAATAAATGATGCGCGAACTCCTAGTTAATAAATAACTCGTAGATTTCGTGTTAGCAGTACATTACAGTTCATACAGGAAATTTCTCAGAGAACTGAAAGGAATCAATGAGAAGGCACACTCTATTTTAGAGAATATCTTAGTACTGTTAGAGGTAGACTTTCACCTCGATGTACAGTTAGGCAATAATCTAAAAAATATAAATTGCCGCTTCAGCTTCTCGTACCAGATTTTAAAAAATACGGAAAAATATTTTAATCTGGTGTTAATTTAATTTTATTCATTGAAAAAATATTACATTTTTATATATTATCGATTTTTACACTGATGAATTTTAAAAATAGATTTATTATTTGCAATCCTCTCATAGTATTTTTCGTAATAAAACTGCCAATCTTTATATCGTATTAATACATATCCTGTAGTGGGTTTGTAGGTGATGGTAGATTTGTAAAATTATCAACGAGACAAAAGAAACCTTTTTTTTAATCGTGAAAATATTTAAAAACAATCAATTTAAACAATTCTTACGTTTCTCAGTTTGGGAGATGAGGATTGATAATTTGGATTATTTATTTGGATTGATAATTTGGATTATTTATTTGGATTGATAATTTGGATTATTTATTTGGATTGATAATTGGATTATTTATTTAGATTGATAATTTGAATTATTTATTTGGATTGATAATTTGGATTATTTATTTTAATTGATAATTTGGATTATTTATTTAGATTGATAATTTGGATTATTCATTTGGATTGATAATTTGGATTATTTATTTGGATTGATAATTTGGATTATTTATTTGGATTGATAATTTGGATTATTTATTTAGATTGATAATTTGGATTATTTATTTGGATTGATAATTTGGATTATTTATTTAGATTGATAATTTAGATTATTTATTTGGATTGATAATTTGGATTATTTATTTAGATTGATAATTTGGATTATTCATTTGGATTGATAATTTGGATTATTTATTTAGATTGATAATTTGGATTATTTATTTGGATTGATAATTTGGATTATTTATTTAGATTGATAATTTGGATTATTTATTTGGATTGATGATTTGGATTATTTATTTTAATTGATAAGTTGGATTATTTATTTGGATTGATAATTTGGATTATTTATTTGGATTGATAATTTGGATTATTTATTTGGATTGATAATTTGGATTATTTATTTAGATTGATAATTTAGATTATTTATTTGGATTGATAATTTGGATTATTTATTTGGATTGATAATTTAGATTATTTATTTGGATTGATAATTGGATTATTTATTTGGATTGATAATTTGGATTATTTATTTGGATTGATAATTTGGATTATTTATTTAGATTGATAATTTGGATTATTTATTTGGATTGATAATTTGGATTATTTATTTGGATTGATAATTGAGATTATTTATTTGGATTGATAATTGGATTATTTATTTGGATTGATAATTTGGATTATTTATTTGGATTGATAATTTGGATTATTTATTTGGATTGATAATTTAGATTATTAGAATTATTCTGATTACTATTCTTATTTTGAGTATTCTCACAACGTTTCGGCCGATGTAACTTCCGAAGTTCTTCAGGTGTATCTTGCAGAATTTTGAAATCTTATTGTGGAGCTCAGAAATCTACTCACAATTTCGAAGGAAAATTTTTATTTAATGCACGATCTCGTTTTATCAGCCATGGCTGAAGAGAAGAATTTAGTAATCCGCAATTGTATTGCTAGTATCGCCCGCATTAGGGATTAGGCCTTTATACTTCATATTAGTGTCAATTAGAACTGTATTCTACTTAGTACTTCATTAGTTAAACCATTCTTCTTCGAATTGGAGGTTATATCGGCCGAAAAGTTTTAAAAATATTACACTTAAATGTATTCAATAAAACGCAAAAACAAAATTTTTAACATTTAAATTTTACTTTGAGATAAATTCGTAAACAATAAATAAAATTCAGTTCTTTAAAAAATGTTATCAATTTTTTATTTTGATAAATTCTGAATATCGATTTTTTTTAATTTAATTTCAATAATAATTCGCACTCGTTGATTGGTTAGATTGTGCTAGAAAAAGAAAAGACGTTCACATTCACTTCCGGTTAGAATAAAAATATCTTTGATCATTTCATTCAGCCACTCAGGGCAAAATGTAACGTTATTTTGTAGTTTTTAAAAACTATACGGAGGAAAACAGAACTCATTAAAAGTTCATAAAACGACGAGACTAGAAGCCTCGACCGTATATAAATAATGTTTGAACACAAAAGCATTTTAACAGTTAAATAAATACTAGCGCGGGGGGGGGAGGTCCGGCTTTGCCCGGTGGTAAAATACGCTTAAATATGATATTTTAATTTGTCCAGATTTCGTATATATCATTATAGAGTCGTGGTTTAATAAGTTTAAAAAAAATGGATTTGGGTGCCATCAGCTAAAATCGAAAGAACAACTACAGCATTCAAAGCTGGTGATGTTACCACTGTACCAACGTGACACGCATATGAACTGATTAAAAATAAACTAAGATAAATGTAAAAATGTATAACGATTTTTCCAATTATGGCCACTTCTTTGGTGCCTTAAAACTATTTTAACCACCTATAGGCCCATAAAAGAACGGTCCGTAAACAAATCTAATCATGTAAGGCCCCTAGCGGCGCTCTGCGACTTTTAGTTTCAGAAGAGATAGTGTTTAAAAATATGGAAATAGACAGACGGACATAGTAAGTTTTATAAATTAGATTTTTACTGTTATATAAAAGTAATAGTATAAAAGTATATGTGTGTGTAAGTTTCTTCCTCATAGGTTCTGAAACGGCTGAGCGTGTCTTTTACAAATGTCACACAAAAGTAATGTATATGTTTTTCAATGTCCTGAGATATGTTTTGTACAGAAATTAATCCGATAAATATCGAAAATTGAAAAAATCCGATCCTAAAAATAGTCTTTCTTCTCTTACAGATAGAACATAATTTTTACACGGGGAATATTTAACGTTACACCGGTGTTATATTGGCTGAGGCAACGTAAATATTCTCCTGCAAAAGTTCTCTATTTTTGAATATAAGGGAAGAAAGAATATTTTTTAAGATCGTCAAGTCCAAATATCTGCTGACAAAAACATATTACTACGAAAGAAAACTGTCCTTCTTTGCCATATTTTCATATTCGTTAAATTATTGGATGTGTGTAGACTAATATTTTTAATAAATTCGAAAATTAAGGAGGTGATGTAAGCTAACCAGTTAACGTGACAAACTGACAGCCTATGTGTGTCAAATTTGAATGCAGTTCGTTCCATAAAATACTCCCTTTTAGGATGTCGGCAATCCTCGCTGTAAGTACCCCATGTATTTCTAGAAATATTAGGTATTTACAGATATTGGGTTAATGATTCCCAACAATAGTAATCCGTTTAAGACGAAATAAACAACTGGAAGAGTATATTATTCGGCTATTGGCCAGAATCCGGTATTTAATACGAAGTTGAGCGATTAAATTGTTGCCCTTAGGGGCAACAATTTAACAACAACACTAAAGTTTAATTTTAAAAACTTTAACTTAAAAACATCAATTAAAAGAACTTTGTTATGTAGTATACCTGACATCTAACAAATGTAGCCGCCTTCGACCTCAATTACCACCTTGATACAGGTCTGGAACTTGGAGCAAGCTTTTTCCTCAAGCGATGGCGGGAGCTCGGCAAATAGCGATGATCAGGTTGGCTTTGGTGTTGTGGGTGATCATGTTGGATGATGGGCTCGACATATAACCAAACGAAGTAGTCCAGCTGCCTCAGTTAGAGGAGGGAGGGTAGGTTATGATAGGGTAAAAACTCATAGCACTCCTTCTGAAACCTGTGTCTCTTTAGGACTAGTGGGCCGGCGCCGAATCCTTCTGCGACCCCCAGAGTCTGCCAGCGGCCAACTTATTGCACCAGGGGATCACCACGCTCTTCAAGTACACTTTGGTGTTGACATTCAAGCGTATTTCGAAGACGTGAGGATGCATGATATGATTCCCACTTGAAACCACACCACTGGCCATAAACGTGGATGATAACTTTGCTTTCATTACTCCGCGTACGTACCTGTAATTGGTGGCAATCCAGCGATCCATTCTGAGCGTGGTGGCAATGGACGTCGTCATAACTTGGAGCAGTAGAGAGCATGAGTTGCACAGTGACGCAACTCAGATTCGCTCGTTGAACATTGTGTCACTTTGGGACATGATAGAAAACTCCTATCGCTCTTGGTTTTTGTACACGACTGGTCAAATTATTAGATTGTCTACAAAACGGTTTACATCCAGCGGAAGTGGTATCACGTCGTATTTTCTACATACCCAATATTATGAGGTTGAAATAAAGAAAAAGTGGAGAAATTTATTGTAAAGTGTAACATCATCTCTTACACACACACACACACACACACACACACATATATATATATATATATATATATATATATATATATACATATACAATAGTCAATAAAAAGGAAATGCTTCATTCACCCTCGACTAAGGAGGTCGACCTTCGTACAATATGTGTAACTTTAAACGTTCAATTAAGCTTGTCAAGGTGTTTTGTACTTGTAGAATTAAATGATCTGTCTAATGGCGTGAACCATAGATTGTATAAGTTGTAGACGACTGCCGTGTCTCTGTAATGTTCTATGAAATCGTTATACAGGTTGGAAAAAAAAGATAAAAACATAGATCTTAATTAAAATGATCAACTAAATCCTAAATTCTTCCAACAAGACTCCTTTGCTGCACACGAGGCCAAAACTACCCAGACGTTTTTCAAAATTGGTCGCCGGGCTTGTGGCTGAATTTCTTACCAGAATGCAACCCCCTTGACTATATATGTATATATATATATATATATATATATATATATATATATATATATATATATATATAGAGAGAGAGAGAGAGAGAGAGAGAGAGATTACAGAAATGTAATGTATGCACATATGTAGCAATCAATGTTTGTATAAATAAATGTATATATATATATATATACATATATATAAATGTATTTATACAAACATTGATGGCTACATATGTGCATACATGTTTCTGTAATCACCCGGTATTTGGGAAGATTACGTGTTCAGGGCAATAATTACCTTCAAAAACTGAAATTTCAAAATATAAAAACATTTTCTTATATCGTTTACATAATTAGAATCTTATCAAAGAATAGGGGTTTTTATGGGGAAGGATAACCAAGTATATATATATATATATATATATATATATATATATATATATATATTATGGGGGAGGATAAGCAAGTATATATATGAATATATATATATATATATATATATATATATATATGTAGATATGTGTATATGTCTATATATGATAGATGCGAGGATACATGAACTCGCCCACCTAATGGCAAACCGTTCTAAGATTGCCACCGTGGAGACATTAGCTGCTCTAAACAAAGATATGGTCACTAAAACATGGGACAACCCTCGCCCATCTTAAGATCGTCACCTCTAACAGCGATGTTTGCTTAAAATGATGATGCAGTGTTTCATTGTTGATAAATATATTCTGTGAATATACAACTATTTGTGTATTATTATTCATCGGACTACTCTTCTCATATTTAGTGTGATTTTGAGAACGTTTCGGTCGATATAACCTCCTACCTTCTTCAGGTTTATCTTGTCGAACTCGAGAATGTTTCTGTCGAACTCGGGAATTTGGACGGAATTTCGAGCGGGACCTTTCATTTACTTCACAGGGGTAGCGTGCTCTTGTTCCGTCAGCCATGACTAAAGAGAGATCCTAACTAATCTACTAGATTAACCACCTATATCCAGTTATGGCTGACGTAATAAGAGCACGCTATTTCCGTGAAGTAAATAACGGGTTCCGCTGGAAATTCCGTCTAAATTCCCGAGTTCGACAGAAACATTCCCGAGTTCGAGAAAATACACATGAAGAAGGTCGGAGGTTATATCGACCGAAACGTTGTGAAAATCACACTCAAGATGAGAACAGTAGTCCGATGAATAATAATACAAATAACCAATCCTCATCTCAAAAATTCAGAAAAGTAAAATCTTGTTGCAACACTGTACATGCATAACTGTCATATGTTAGTGAACCAACAATACTTAACTGATATCATTGTTATGTACGTAAATAGAACCAATCACTGACTTATGTCGGAAAACCTCAACGACGGAGCACTTGCTCACCTCTTATTTACACTTGGATCACACATTTGATACAATGAGTTTTATATATAATATTCGATTGTACTTAATATACAGAATACCATCACCTAGAATCGAAACATATAACAAACTAGCCTCCGTCGTTACCATTTTAACTAAAGTTAAAAGTAAACTGATTATAATGCATGTGCATTTGTGCATGCCTATTTTAAAGCGTATTTTAAGTCGACTTATGCCTGCCAAGTTATGTATATTATTTTTCAATCTTGATCGCTTTGCAGCTATTTTTATCGGCTAAAACCCATATTTTTTCAGTTTATTACACAAAGTGGACAGGTTATAGCCGTTCGAATTTACATGTTAAAGTAAGAATATCTTTTTTGAATACGTTTGATATGTTTTCATCTGTATTTATATTAGAAATATTGCATGAAAAACATATCTACAAATTCTATGTACGTAACTCACTACAATATATAATGCCGCTTTATCTTTTAAATGAAGAAAATGATAACAACTTCCTAACGAAAAGCAAGTGAAAGTCAGGGAATATAATTAACGATTTGCGTATTTTTCCATATATATATATATATATATATATATATATATATATATATATAAAATTTAAGTCATTCAATGAATTTAAAAAAATATGACGTGAAATGTTTGAGTTTCAGATACAATTTTTTGTTATTATTCTATGTAAGACAAAGAATACATTAGAAATATTTTAACTCCTTATCCTATAGGATTTCGATGTCTATCATCTCTTCAGAGGAGAAAATATTAGCAAATAATTATAATGGTTTACGCCTTATTTGCTAAAGTCAGTAAGACATGGAAAATCACAATTAAAAATTGATTGAGTAATTAAAAGTCATAGAGTAAGGGAAGTTAAAGAAAAGGATATAAAAATTCACATCCAAATTGCATGGTAATATCCGAAGTGAATGTCTTTGAAAGCAGTGTGGTAAAATGATTTATTCGCTCTATCTTGTATATCGAGCAATTCTTATTCAGGTGGGATAATACTTATAGAATATTACAGCGATTAATATCTTGTAAATCTTATAATCACAGGTTTCTATACCAGCTGATTGTTTGATAATATTATTCAAAAGTATATATATATATATATATATATATATATATATATATATATATATATATATATTAGCAAAAGTACTAGTCATTGACTGAGTTCAAAAACAGCCTACAGAAAATGGACTCTGATTTATTAAAGTATGAGAGGATATGAAAAAGAAGGGTTGTAAAGAGATAGCTTCGAATTTGGAGGTATCAAAACCAAAGCAAAATATGATGAAAGTAAAAATAAAATAGATAAACCCCATCATTTATTATACCATACATGTTCACACTGAAATACTTATCACAATATGCTGTGGATCTATATTAAAAAACACCTTGTTAAACTTTGTGACATATTTCCATTCTATGGAGGTCAGGCGCGAACGAAGACCCCATAATTTTATTATACCATATTTCTTCAAACTGAAACACAATTATCAAAGTATACTTACGCAGATAGATATGAAAAGTCTTTATTAAAGTTTGTGCCTATTTCCATTCTATGGAGGTCAGGCGGGAATACAGACCCCACAATTTAATTATACCATCCCTATTTAAGTTAAAACATACTTATCAAAGTATTATTATGTACACCTATATCAAAAACACTTGTAAACGTCTTTTTTTTAATTTTTAATTTTTTTGATTTCCATACTTTATGGACCAAGCGTATACGCAGACCCCACAATTTTAATGAATCAGCATTATGCCAGATGAAACATACCAATCCCTGTGTCTCGGTACATCTTCTATCATTATATGTGATCAGTTTTCTATAATAGTCTACCATAAATTCGTGACCAGACACACATAGACGTTCAGCTTTATATATATATAAATATATATATATATATATATATATATATATAGAGAGAGAGAGAGAGAGAGAGAGAGAGACAGAGAGATTATTTAAGGGTAAACAGTTACATATGTTCGCTACAAATAGCCATCTGTTTCAGTTAATGAGACTTCCTCGGGCGATTTGGAACCTCTCGACACCACATTACAATAGAAAAATGAGAGCATGAAAAGTAATATGGTTCAGCTTATACATAGAAAAGAAAAGGACAATATAATGTAGTAAAAATATAATAAATCAATAACTTAAAATATTGCTGCATTAGAAAGTGATTATGTAATGCTAAATTGAATTATAAAAAAAAAATTCTTAATGCTGCAATATTTTAAGTTATAAATTTATTATATTTTTTAATAGAAATTTTGTCTTTTTTTCCATGTTTAAACTTAACAATATTACTTTTCATGCTCACATTTTTCTATTGTAATTATAATTTTTCCAGGATTCCAAAAAAATTACTAGTTCTTTGTTAAATTTCAGGCTTATTTTTTGTCTCCATAAACATTACATACCCACATGTAAAACAATGTACGGCACTCGTTGTCTTTCATTCTCTCTGTTTCACTTGTTACTTCTCTTTCCACGAGAGTGGTAAATTAATAGCAGCAGTAGTCGCTGAAGTGACGTGGTTGCTATGGTAATCATTCATAAAACGTCGCTCACCTCCTTACGAATTCTTACAATTTTGAACACCAGAAAATTCATTATAACTTTTTTTTACTAAACGAAAACTGAAGTTTTTCACAATATAGCTGAGAAGGTGATCTATAAACTGTAAGAATTGTTTGAAATCTTGTCAAAAATCAGTAAGCGGTAAACTTTAAAGCAGTTCTTAATGACTAAAACTGCCACTAAACAATATATTAAAACACGGTAGTATTTGAATTATATATATATACTAGCTGTACCCAGCCACGCGTTGCTGTGGCTCACTTTGTTAAAATGGAACACATTCCTCAGAAAAAATTGCATTTTGTATTGTTTATTTATTTTATTATTTTGGAATATTTTTATCAATAAAATTTTTTTTTCCCCAAGAAAAGGTGAATTACTTACCATAAATTGTATGGTGAAAGTTTTTTGGGTTTTATTTTTCAGGAAAACTTGCACTTTTTTAAAAAAGAAAGTTGGGAGTAAACATTTCTTTTTGAAAACAGAATTTTTATGATGAAAAGAAAAAAATGAATGCTTTCTATGAACACTGTAAATAGTTCGGTGAAAGTAGAGGAAGTTTAATTTTTTTTCAAGAGAATGTACAAATTCTTTTTTGTCAATGGATGTTAAGAAAATAAACAGAAAAAATACTCCTATCATTAATTAATTATGCAAAAAAATAAATAAAATGTTGATTTAGTGTTTCAACATTTGAACAACGCTCGGCTGAATCCGGTGATGATAGCCGGTCGAACCCTAAACTAATTGGAATGCGGTGTGTTTTGTGTGTGTGCGCGGGTGTGTGTGTGTGTGTGTGTGCAAATTCTGCATGAGTAACATTCTTTTTAATTTTGTCTTTTGTTCAATTTTTTGTGTGGGCTTTTAGCGCTAGCAAACTAACAAATTTAACCAAAATGCAAAAAAATTCAACAATTAAATAATTTTAATAATTGCCCAGCTTCTAATAAAAATCCTAGTAAATCAATCCCCCTTATTGAAAACACTGAATGGAAGGACGAAACCAAATTATTGCCAGTATGTTTGGGAGAGGTTTTATAGCTGTATCAGAAAGTGGCCATTAAAAATGATGATCAGAACCTTAATAATTCAACTTACTATTTTTTTGAAGCTTATAACTACTTGAAAATATAATTCAAACCCTATTTTTTTTTCAATTAAAGGAGCAAAGACCCGATGTTTAAAAAAAATAACAGGTTTAATATCAAATTATGCAATATTTGTTTCTTTAAAGCGGTTTTCTTTTAAAAAAACATAAAGAAAATCAACATATTTTGACTTGATTATAAATATATGTATATATAAATGCCAAAAAATCACTTACCTAAAAATACTATCAAATGAGTAGTTCCATTCTTCATTGCTAAGAATTTATCCATATTTATATTTTAAATTCCATGTATTTTTTTAAATAAAAGGATTTTTTAAAGCGAGGGTCCTAGAATATCGCATTTTTGTAACGTGATTTGAGCGAAGCGTTAAATAGCTGCTGGTGCTAAAATTAAGTTTATGAAGTATAGTTTCGTCCAAGGGCATAAATAATGTTTCTTTTTTATTGCCTGTGTTAACCAAAATTAGTATTTTTCATCCCCCGTAGTTAAAAAATAAGCGCACATTCACTTATAAGTTTTTCCCTAGAACAAAAAATCCGCTTCATCGATTTTTAAAAAATTCTGTTAATGAAATACACGAGTTTTTGATTGATATATTTTAATACTTCTTCATCAACTAAATTTTTTTTTAAATATCTAAAAAAAGAAAACACTCAATGAAATAGAAAAAATTGCCGTCAGCGTCTGGTATTTACTTGACAATGTAAGCATAACATGAGCTTTCATGTAAAAAAAAAATCAACCTGTTTTTTTTTTTTAAAGTTTTAAACTTTGGACTTTACAGGTAAATTTCCAAAAAACTATTCTTTTTTTGTTATAAATTAGAATATTTTCTTTATTGAAAAAATCTTGTCTGATCTTCGATGGAACATGCTGGTTTATACGAGTCAAAAGACGCAAGGATGTGCGCCCAACTCGTATAAACCAGCATGTTCCATCGAAGATCAGACAAGAGAGGATGGGTTCTGGTAGTTTTCCTCCTTATGCAGCCTTGGACTCTGCTATTGGCCAGAATTTGGTTGACGACCCGTTCTGTGCCGATAGATATAAAATAGAATGGTTCGAGTCGCTACATAGAGCGGACTCCAGAAACCATTTAAAGATTTTGGAGTCTATCTCTATTGCGGAGCGTAAACCTTCTTTGTGTCGGCAAAAGGAAACATCAAACGCATTGTTTCTCTTTGGGGAACTTTGAATCTTTTCTCCCGCTTTTTTTTCCTACAATTCATGTTCGCCATCGTTTTGGGCCATGGAACTAGAGACACAAATGATTCCAACGGTTTCCCATTGGAATCAAATCTTGCTCGATTTTTAACTTATGGCGTATTTTTATCTCGTTATTTTTCCATCATGGTGAATTGATGCACTTGGCTTGTTGTTCTCTCTGTGGACAATCATAGTATGTCCGGGCTTACTTAGACGTCATTGTAAGTTATTGGCAATGCAAGCTGTTAGTGCAGTTTTGGAGTTCCTGGTTCGTAGTTTGACCGCTCCATTTGATCCCTATAACCTTTAAAGCCACTCGAAATCAAATGCGTATAATTTTCGTTCTCTTGTTTAATTTTAGGTTGCCACGCTAAACTTCATTTTTGCTGTGTGGAGAAGTCATTGCTGTTATAAAATCTTAATTTAGCTATGAAACTGAATTTTAATAAATCAGAAAGAAGAGATCATCGCGTTGCACTTGTATATCGAACTTGGTATCGATAGGTCGAAGTTATTTGTGCGTTGCTGTTTAAAATAAAAATAAATTAATCAAACAGCAACAACATTTACCAGTAAACTTTATTTAAATCTGCAGGAGTCAAAAGCGACTCATATCTTAGTCCGAAAGTACAAACATCTCTAACAAGCTAGAACCGCCAGGATTCGAACGCAGAATGTCATGACCATTAATCCGTGTTGCTAGTCAATCATCCACGGCAGTCGTTTCTTATTTTATCAACATATCACAAGATATTATTATATTGAAATATTTAAAAATTACATCTCGTTAAAAATATTTAAAAAAAATAAATAAAAGACAAACATGTGATTTGATATTACGTTTTACTAGCACATTTATGTTTCCCTAAATTTATGTTTCTAAAAACTTACAATCGATTTATAGATTTAATTATAAATTTAATGATAAATAATTTAGAATTATATCCCCCTTTCTTAGTGTTTCTTCTGATAATTTTATTGACTCTATATATTTTGTAAATTCACTTTCAACAAGAACCAAAATTACGAAACCTTGGAGTAGAGAGTTAACCTGCCTTTTTTTCTTTTCCAAACATGGCAAATTTTACATCGGAAGTTTCATCGACCGAAACGTTGCACAGAAAACACTCAAGAACAATAATCCGATTAATCAAAATAATCCAAACGATCATACACCATCCCAAAAGTTCAGAACGTTTCGATCGCTGTAACATTCGACCGTCTTTAGATGTGAACGTAGCCATCTTTTATATTGTTAACCCTTTCCCAATATAAAACATGGCGACGTTTACACCTGAAGTAGATCGGAAGCTGCATCGACCGAAACATTGTAGAAAATAACTCACAAGATGAGAATAATAGTCCGATTTATCCAAATAATACAAACCATGATACCTGATCTAAAAAATTGCTGAAGTGAAAATACGGTCATCACTTTATTCTTCAATATTGCTGAATATTTCTGTTTTCTAAGATGGACGTCATGGTAATCTCTCTTAAATAACTTTAATCCACTCGCATTACATCTTTTATTGATTTATTAATAGTCGAAGTTATTATTATATCCCGGGGTGTTGATAATCCTTTTATTAAATTGTATAGATTCTATGCAAATATACGGATAAGGTTTTAATGCGCTTACATTGTTTGAATGTAATTCTAATCACCATAAAAAATATTACTGTTTTTTTTATGCATGAAAGAATTGATAGAAAGTAAAATTATTCTTTTTCTTTTTTCAATAAACAAAATGTTTTATGACTTCTTTGTTCATTTATTTGCTCATTAATTTATTTTTTATTGTTTATATTAAATACAAAATTCCCTTTCATTTACGACAATGCTCACTTCATAATCCGTTTAATATCTTGACGTATTTTTATTTGTCAATAGATTCATTCAATAGACGATTTTTCGATGTTATATAAAGGCTCGTAAAAATGAAGACGATCGCAGAATCACAGCGGTCCATTCAAGAGAACGTCTGAACTTTGCTGCTTGATATTCAGAAACACTTGACGTTTCAGCTTCAAAGAAAATGAAGACTTTGGCAACTTTCCTGCTGGTCGCAACCATTTACGGTGGTGAGTTTGCAAATTTTGTTTCTCCATTTTTTTTAGATAAACGAAACATCTCATTTTTTTTTTTTTATCTCTGCTTATATATAAAACACGTTTTGTCTGAGTATCTGTTTGTGTGTGTAAGAGATGGAGTTCTTTATCGACTCCGAAATGGCGCGGCCGATTTTAAGTAAATTACACACAAATATACTTTATGTGTCGGTGCGTATTTTTATACAGGTTTTGAATGGAAATGCCTCCGATAAGTATCCAAAATTGGTTCTCGAAATTCATCAGATTAAAGAAGGAAATATTCGGATCATAATCAAAGTTCACACTCTAGTACATCCTAACATAATAGTGCATTTTAGAAGTTTCATAACCGCACAAGCAGAAGGGACCGACATATAAAATCAACAGAAGGTTCTTTGATAAAACAGAGGCGCGTTGGAAATAAATGTTTTGTGTAGAGAACCATGATACTTAAATTTGCATTTAAAACTTTGATTCAAGCCATTATATAAAAATGATTTTATAAAATCAACCGTAGCTTCTCAACCGTGAAATGTACACTATGATATACTGTGGACTAAGTTACTGATGGGAGAAATGTAAAACTTCCTCCCGGTGCACCATGGTGGATTCCCTACTAAACCCGATAATACATTGATTTAATTTAAAAATGGGTAATTCCGATGACTATAAACGTATTGGGAGTGTGGAATATTGATTTACCCTACTTTTATCATAGGCAACGTCGGGGTTTCTTATTAGTATCTATATAAAGCTAATATTTATGTATTTTCCCGCGTTCAGCGTTAGACATAACGTCAGTTTGTTTTGTGTGGAAAATTCCGCTTCCTCCAAAAGGCTGTTTGGAGAGGTGACGGTGATTAACTGGTTAACAACAGGGACAGATTACCACCGTATGCAGTTCTTTTCACAGGGACACTTTTATTCATTGATGTTGGCAACCTGTAGCCGCATCTAGGCTGGGGCTGCTAGAAGCAGCTTATCCTGCCTTGACAGAGTTCAAAACAGACTTCGTAGCTTAGTGTTAGATGCCCTTTTCTCTTCCCTGCAACCTCTTTCCCACAGAAGAAACGTTGCGAGCCTTATCGTTATTTCCATGGCAGGCGCTCCTCTGGTTCCCTCTCACCAAACTTTCACGAAAAACACTCGTCTAGCCAGAACCGCTACCAATAGTTTCCCACACTCTTTATCTGTGCCTAAACCTAAATGCAGATTCCACGAACAAAGCTTATTGCACGCCTGTGGAACTCTCTTCCGTTGGCCTGCTACACTCTGATTATCTTCAAGTCCAATGGAAACAAGTTCTTGATAAACTATCTCCCTATGTAATCCAACTTACAAAAATTCCACTACCTATGTTAAAAACGCCATAATCACATTGACTATTGTATACCCATTAACACTTATCCTCGTGTGGCCTTCAGGCTCTTATAAGTGCTGATTTCTGTATAAAAAAAAGAAAGTACTCGATGTCTCTCTAGAAAGCATTCTAACTAAAAGGTTAAAGGAGAAACAAATGCCAACCGGGGCGATTTGATTTATTCGAAATGAATGAATCAGATATTTAACAATAACAAGAAAAACCCCTACTGCAAATAGCGTTTAGTGATCCTAACAAGAAAGGGTAGATATTCTAGGGACTTACCTATTCGCTCGTAATGGAATCAACTAATAATTTCAATAACACTGTGTCTATTACTTTCTTCGGGAATTACAGGGACCAAAGCTTGACTACAGACTGTCTTCATTAACAGTGAGAAAATGGCTACAACCTTTTCTTTGTATTCACTTTCTTGTACAATATATTCTTTTCTGCTTAAACCCGTTATTTGAGTCTTTATAATGTTTTTCTAGAACCAAAAAGTAGACGTTCGTCAAAACTCGAGAGCATTTTCGTGTTTTACGGACATATTTTCACTCCTATTCTTAATAAAAAAACAACACTTTTAATTAAATCACAAGTTGATTGTGTATGGCTTTTAAGTTTTTCGTTTAAATAAATTTCCATACCCGATATTTGTTCACATGTTAAATACGTATTAAAAAAAAATGATTCGTTAAAACACGTAGTAAATCTATGAATAGTTTACGTTCTCTGCGGGCACAGACTTTGCGAACAATCGTCTATATTTCTAAATTATTGACAGTGTCATGTATTATGTTATTTGATTATTTGCGATGTCGTGTTTTGAAGAATTCTAAAAACAAGATTATGGGGGAAACAAATACTAACAATAAATCTCTGATTTATACAAAGTGAATGCTTAACAATAATAAAAGCCAAGGTTCTCTGGACTGAAACGAATTAAAAAGCGCCTCAGTTTAGCATGATTTCTTCAAAACTCACCACAGAAAAAAATATTTAGTAACAGAAATAATACTGAACTTTTATCTTATCCAAAATGTTCTACATGGATAACGTCAAATATGTGTATATTTATATATTTGTATATGAAATATTCATTCACAAAATAAAAGGATATGAATTTTGCTTTATAGTTGATAGCGTAAGGGATCCATATGTGGGTTATATTTTATTTAATTTACTTTTTTACAATTACATTTTCATTCCAAACAAGGCACATTGTTACTTTGATGTAGGGGGCTTCAAAGGGGGGACATAATCTACAGGGGTACTATGTAGGGAGCAAGATGTCTCTTCACATTACATTTAACTAATACATTAAGGACGTTGCAGAGGAGGCAAGTTCCCGCTATCCTGTTAGAAGACTATTTACACCTGAAAGTATCCTGTATCTCTACAAGCTTTCCATTCGCCCATGCACGGAGTATCGTTGCCACATCTTGACTGGTGCATCTCTCCCTCTTATACATATATGATACGGTTAAAAAAACGCGTCTTCAATATAACAGATACCACTTTGTTAACTAAGCTCCAACCCCTGCCCGTATCGCCAAATTGTTTTACAAATATTTTAACTGAATCTACTTTGATGAACTTGTTGAACTTGTGCTCCGTCGACGTATATACTCCCGACAAACCCGCGTAGCAACAAAATCACACGCCTTCACTGCCAAAAAATTTACTAATAGTTTGTTCTCTCGAACAGCTAGATTTTGTAATTCCCTTCCTGCTACCTTATTCCCTGACTGTACTGATATGCAGAAGTTTAAAATGTAACGTAAACCAATATATATCTTTCTTAGGCATGGTCCCAAATAATAGTGTTATACGAAATCTTCCACAAAAAATACTCAACTAGCTACAACCACTATATACGATTTCTCCAACTCTCTATCTGTTTCTAAATCTAAATGCAGATTCAATGAACAAAGCTTCATGCCTAGAACTTCCCGCCTGTGGAACACTGTTCCGTTGGCCTGCTTTCCGGTTGAATACAACATAGTAGCCTTCAAATCCCATGTAAACAAATTTTTGTTGAGCCGTCCCCATAAATAATCAAATTCTACCTAATTTACACCATTAGCGATTACTACACTAACACCTTATATTTATGAAACCTTATCCTCGATTGGCTTCCGAGCCTGGATATGTTGTGTCTCCCAATAAAAAAATAAATCAAACTTATATATAAAAAATAGCTAGGGGCAACAAGACATGCAAAAGGGAAGTAAAAAGATATATATCATCTGGATCTTTATTCAATACAAATTTAAATCTGGCTCTGATAAGCACTGCCACTACATTTTCAATTAGACTGTTCCAGAAAGCATAAACTTGAACAGCTGCTTCGAAAACAGGCCAATGTGTGCAAGGGTATCCAAAGAAAGTGCGTGTTATAAAATTCGGGGGCGGGCAGACTTTTATACATTAGACGCATTTTTTTTTTTTCAATTTTGTTTAAAAAAAAAAGAAAAACTGACAATATTTTTTTCTGTTTTTGTTTCGGTTATTAAATTGTCGAATCTTTGTTTTCGCAGGTTATGGATATTCCGTGGAAGAAGAAAAGGTTTATCCGCATAGTGAGTATCTACCAAATCCAGAATCAATCAAATCCCATAGTATTCTTTTTAAATAAACAGAAAAGTGAAACAAGTTGTGTAAAAAGATATTTAGAGATGATGTGTAAACATGGCGGCCAGAGAAAAACGCCAGTAAAATGATTTATAGGCTACACATGATTTCATGCTCCTGTCATACGAGGTGCTTTCAATAAGTTTCCAGACTTTATTGATAGTACACACATAAAACTCTAATTCCTTTCGACGTAATCTTCTTCAACTTCTGAAAGTCCCCGTAGAAGTCCTCTTGTGTAAAATGTCAATGACCCCTGACAAAGTCTCGTTTATCTCATCAATTGTCTCATAACGACAGCCTTTAAGGTTCCGAAATAATCAAAAGTCACAAGAAGCAAGCTCTAGATCATAAGGGGACTGAGAAACGGTCTTGATGTCCATCTTGGTCATTGCTAAGCCTTTCTTTCTGATCTTCTTTGAGCACCTTTAGGACAAACTTTGCGTAAATCTTCCGCATCTAGAGTTTCTCGCGAATTATTGTGTGACAGTTCCCATTGTGAGACCAAACTCTGTACGTATTGTCTCTATAGACACACGGCGGTTCTTATTCATACAATTATTTATTTAGTCAATCAACTCTGGTGTTCTGACTTGCTTACTCCTCCCAAACTTTCATCGTCCCTCACAGACTCCCTGCCTTCCTCGAATCCGGTATGTTACTCAAAAACTGGTACTCGATTCATGCAAGATGGTTCAAAAGCAACCGTACGCATTCCATACGTTCCTGTGGTATTTTCTAAGTTTAAAACTGAATTTTATTGCATATTGTTCTTAGGAATTGTCCTCCCATCAAGATTACATTTTTGAAATTTACTAACTGTGACAATCAGGTGTATTCCAATTCTTGCTATAGTTGTTTATTTGAACCTGAAATCATAAGAAAATGGTCAATTATCTCAAGATTTTAAGTAATTACACTGTGAATTTTCAAGAGTCGATGACAATTATAAATAAATGCTTATGAAAAAAGTCTAGAAACCTATTGGAGGCACCATGTATATTAATAAAATAAAGAAAATATTTCTATTAAAATTCCAGTGCTCATTATGCATTTAAAATTGAGAAAAACACGCCTGAAAAGACTTAAAACTATATATTACTAAGTAAAGTATATATTATATATTACCAAACTAAAAATTATATATTACTTTCTGTTATATATTACTATCTGTTATATATTACTATCTGTTATATATTACTATTTGTTATATATTACTTTCTGTTATATATTACTATGGAAATTAAACAGCTTAAATAAACTTATTTCTGTTTTAAAGGCAATAACTTTCGGTTAATAATAATTGAAAATAAGTATAATTAATTATATATTAAATAAATAAAAAAAATAAATCAACTTAAACAATATGTTTAAATAAAGCAAATTAAACAATTCTATTGCAATAACAGATTACGGACATGCAACTAATTATTAAAACCCATTTTCTTTAATGTAATATGCAAATAAGGTAGCTTTCTGAATGTAGGTTTCCTTTGATTAGATAGCGTATATAAAAAATCACGCTGCAAGCAAATGCATAAACATCCGTTTTCAGTATTTAAATTAATTAATTAAATATAGTACCTATTGTACGTATGTATCAAATTGTGAACAAAAACAAACGGATATTAATCTAAATATTAATTTACTAGTCCGTATGTCCATTGTAAAAAAGTACCATTAATGAAAAAAATAATTACGCCCCTTTATAATTGCTTTTTATTCGTTAAAAATCATTAAAACCATTTCCTCTCCAAAAAGTTTTAAAGAAAACATGACTGTCTGTTTACGGTTATAATTGGCTTTTTTATTTTATTAATGAAATAAAAGCTATGTTAAGAGGAGACTGTAAGTTTATTTTTATTCTAGTTTTGTTTTTAATTAAAAAACCGTGCAAGCGTATTGACATCTTCTCCGTTATCATTTATTAGAAAATTATTCAGAAAAAAATGAGTTGTGTATTTAATTTTTAATTAAAAAAATCTAAAATTTAAAATCAATTGTTTTAAGTTTTAAAAGATAAAAATAAATTGTTAAAATGTCTTTAATTCATCCTTATTTGTTTAATTTTTTTTTGTTCTTTTTATTTATATTATGCTTTAAAAAATTTCAACTGCCGTGGAATTTCCACGGGTCTGCTTGTATCTATTAAAATAAAGTCGTTCTCCTATCTGTTTATTGTTTTGTGTATCTATTTAAAGAAGATCTACATTCAAGAAGTAATCTCATTTGCATATTACATTAAATACAATGAATTTTAATAATTAGTTGCATGTTAGTAATCGTTTATTTGTTCACAATTTGGTTAATATATACAAAAAATGTACTTCACAAATAGATTTTAATATTGAAAACGGACGTTATTTGTTTTATTTTTTTAATCCAATTTATTTTTAAATGTTCAACTACTGTGGAATTTCCAAGAAATCTACTAGTAAGACTTTATTATTATAGATAATCTGATGAACATGGTTTTCTTTATTTATTCCAGAACATTGGATTACTGACGATGAATACGTGGTATACAAACACGCCTATCCGTATAGTAAGACACCTTCTTTTTATATTCTATTTTTTTTTT
The DNA here is from genome assembly GCF_053919585.1 of Euprymna scolopes. Taxonomy (NCBI): domain Eukaryota; kingdom Metazoa; phylum Mollusca; class Cephalopoda; order Sepiida; family Sepiolidae; genus Euprymna; species Euprymna scolopes. The sequence continues at coordinate 23,755,409 of NC_136516.1, read as the reverse complement.
AAGGGGGGAGTTACATTTTCACCCAAACAAGAAACAATGCCACTTTGATGTAGAGGACTACCATCCAGGACATAAACTATTAGAGTAAAAAAAACTTTCAGACCTCTGGGGATCTCTACTGTGTAGGGGCGGGACTTTGCTGCTTGTCGGCTTTGTCGAGTGTATTTATGTTGAGGGGACACAAAGGCGTGTAGTTCGTCGGAGTATCTGCCATTTAAATACTTGTAAAACCAGCAGGGGGATGCAACATTTCGTCGATGTGACAGAGGGTGTTGATTTTACGACAACTTAAAAAATGAGTTGATTTATTGATCGGAATTTCTGAGACGAGGATTGACTGTTTTTATCATTTAAATTCTTTGGACTACTGTTTTCAGCTTGAGTGGTATTTACACAACGTTTCGCTCGAAGTAACGTCCGACCTTCTTCGGGTGTATCTGGGCCAACTCACGATGTATTTTGTCGAACTTGGGATTAAAAAAAAATTCCATTTAAACCATGTTAGTAAAACACGTGTTTGTTCTATTAGCCATGACATAATACTGTATTTAGAGTGTCGTTTGCATTAAGGATTATGAGTTAAACCTCCAGAAGAGTGTAACTTACAATTAAACTTTATCAAGTATTGCTACATAGATCCTTGCAGAAAATATTAGCATGGATTTAAGTAGACTTAAACTTGCTCTTGTTCTTAGATGTATATTTTTATCACTATATATTATTACATGCTATATTTATTTTATATTCACTATTAACTAATATATATATATATATATAAATATATATATATATAAATATATATATATATATATGTATAATTTATTTTATGCACGTAAAATATTTAAATCGATATTTAAATAATAAATTTATAACTAGAAATAATATGAGCGACCAGAATATAAACAAATGGCAGATAACTTCTCTCTGTAGAAAGAACTCAGTGGGTGGGTTGTTGGAAACTAAGTTCTTGCCGTATTTAAACTCTACATTTTTTTTTAAATAACAACTATTTAATAAATGATGTATTCTCCATTTGTGTTCACAGCTTTTTCCCTCCAACAACATTTCTTAATACTTTTTCGGTAGAAACCAGTTGTAATTTTATTCGTAAAATAACATATTACAAATAAATTTTCAAATCACAATATATTTAAAAATCGGCAGTAACTTATTTGCCATATATATATATATATATATATATATATATATATATATATATATATATATATATATATATATATATATATATATGGCTATTAAGCTACACAGAATACTCCGCGTTCAATTCTCGTGAGAATTGGTCAGACTTATGTCTCACGAGAATTCTCACGAGAATGAAACTCGGAATATTTTATGTAGCTTAATTCCCACATATATTTTGATAACTTACTACCTAGCTCTACGTATATATTGAGCAATGTTTAAATAAATACGGAAAATTTACGCATAAAAGTTTATTTTCGTATATTAATTTATGTGCGTAAATGAAGTAGTCATATATATATATTTCTTAAGACGAAACACACATACATATATATATATATATATATATATATATATATATATATATATATATATATATATATAAGAAATAAAAATTACAATAAGTTTACCAAGGTAATCAAAATGGTAAACTTAAAATATATTATAAATATTAAAGAGTTAATATTTACAAGTAAAGTAATCTCAACCAGATGTAAAAGCTCAATAAAACCGAAAAGGAAATAGAGCTTATAATATGAACAAATGATTAATAAAACATGTTAAAAATCATCGTTAAAAAGAGTTAAGAAGCATATTAAATTTTAAAAAGGAAGCACAAGATAAATGGATAGTCCTTAATCCGCAGAGTTTCGAAGAAATACTCTCCTTCTCATCAGAGGGCAGGAATTAGCAAAATGCGGGATCGGATTTTGCATGTAAAAGTATTTAATGAAACTACAAGTAAGTCACAGATTTTACTTGGTTAAACAAGGATGAAGTAAAGGGAATAGGAGGCAAAAGAAAAAAGAAAAAAAAAACTTTTTTTTTCTTTTACTTCCTATTCCCCTTACCTCACCCTTTTCACGGATTTTCTGTATTGCTAACAGGTTTATCATCCTATCACATATTTGAAAAAAAACTAGATACGCGAAGATGTATAATCTTAATAATATATTCGTTTTTTTTCTTTTGTTTTTGTGCATACATCAACTTCAGCGCCCTGATTTTCTGCATTAACACTTTATCATACACTTACATATATATCTCTTATGTTCTCTTTCAGTTTCAATTGATAAGTGTTCCGTCTACACTAAAAATTTCTACGGCAGAACGTGTAACAGAAAGCGAGAATCTCACATGTGTGTGCAAAAGTGTCACTATGATTCCCATTGTGAAGACGAAAGTAAGTTGCAGCCTCGATATTTTACAAATACTCATTGTATTTTGTTACTTTGTTGTCCACTGTAATTTTGCTGCTGTATATTTGATGTTTTAGCCTTGGAAGTTCATCTTTGTCTTGTCAGCGAAAATACACAATATTACAAATAGTGTCTCTGCGATCCAACATTTCAGCGCACTTATCAAGAAAAATTATCGTCTGGAGGTGACTGGTCTTGTTGTAAACCACATGGGCTAGCGACCTAGGTGTCCAAAGTTCAAATTCCTTTCGTTCCGCAAAAAATTACTTTCAATTAGAATGTTGGCTACATATTCGCGGTCCTCGCTCCCGGATTACCCAATATATTCCTAGAAATAATTCTGACGAAAACAATATTGGGGAAGCTAATGCCAAGAATAGAATCTTCTGTATTATTATGACATTAAACAAATGATAACCTCATCATTCTTGTGGTGTCATGCATGAAACCAATTATAGAATTGAAAGCGCACACAGATAAGGGAATGAATCGGGAACAACTTTTCATAGAAGTCGCTAGAGACAAAGCCTGAAAACAGGACTTGATTGTAGGAGATAAAAAAGCGAAATATTAATGCAAAAAATAGTAGATTCCTATCGACATTAGTTATTATATACTTATAGATTGGGAAATACAATCGTTATGTTTAAGAATGAAATGTAGAAATATATTTGCACGTGTTGATCACGCATACATTTTATGGAAATAGTTCCAGATAAGGCGCGAAGCCATTTAATATGTCGCTAAGAAGAACGAATAATGATTATCGCAAAAACAGGCAATGCATATATGCTTTAGTTTTGAAAAACAAGCATATAGTATGCGGAGACAAGTCCGCAGGAAAAGATTTTCAATAACGTTGCAGTTTTTTGGAACAAAATTGCTGTAATAGGAATAAGAAGGTTTATTTTAAGGACTTATCAAAACTGTGAATTTATAAAGATCACTTGACCAACGATTCAAACGCATTGAACAAAGGAATGAAACAAGCCAGTCTGAAAACACGTTATACAGAGTGGAAAGATAAAGTGTCTCCCTAAGGGACACAACACCACAGCTTTATTTTAAAACTTTCATTGAAATTGTCAATTAAGATAACTTGATTATGTCGTAGAGCTATCCTAAGCCTCAATTATCACCTCAATACGGGTCTGGAACTGGGAGTATCCTTTCCACAAACGCCATCGGGGACTCGGCGAGTACTTAGCAGATGGTGACGATAACGCTGGCTTTGGTATTATATGAGGTCGCGTTGGTAATGTTCTCGACGTAGAATCGAACAAAGTCAAACGGATTCAGATCGGAGTAGAAGGGGGTTAGTGAGAGAAGGTTACAAACTCGTAGCACTATATTGAAGCTAAGCCTGGGTCTCCTTGGACTTGTGGTCCGGCACTGAATCCTACTGTTACACGCAGGGTCTGTCAGCGGCCACCTGATTCCACCAGGGGATCATCACTCTTTTCAACGTATCCAGGTACACTTTGGCGTTGACTTTCAATCTGACTTCGATGAAATGATGTGACATGATGTGATCCTAACTTGATATCACACCAAAAACCATAACCGTGGGTATCCGATGCGTTCAGCTGTACCCCGCAAGCGTTGAATTTACATTTTGAGTAATCCAATAATCCTGTTGTCATAACTGGGATCGCTAGAGAGCATCAGTTGTACAGCGACGCATCTTTAATCTCGCTCGATGAACATTATCATTTTCAGACATAATAGAATGGTTCCTATCGCTCTTGGGATTTGTACATAACTGGATAATTAGTAGATGTTCTACAAAAAAAAAAAAAAAAAAGAAAAGTTTTCATCCAACGGAAATAGAATAGTACCGTCCTTTTTTAGGGCGACAATTTTATCGTTCTACCTTGTATGATAACGACTATTCAAAGTATGTGGATTCATAAAGATCTCTTGACGAAGGATTCAAAGTATGTTAAAAAAGGAGAACAGAATCAATCAATATGTTATAATCTTAATATATATTGGGAACCTATGTCTGTAGATAGAGATTAATTGAGCCAGTATGAATTTTTAGGGCGTTGCATAAAATTCATATCAGGACAAAATGGCGGAGAGCAGATATAAATTCATTGAACGAACGAGTTAGGAGATAATGGACAGTATTCAGTTGACTAGACAAGATAGCTAGACCTAGGTTTCGCTTATGTCAGAATGAACGCGTGTTACAGTTCGGAACAGAGTTTTTAAACGGGTTGCGATGGGAAAACGAATAGACAAAGCGTGCCGATCGTGTAGAGATTCAAGTGATGACCTGTAATTAAGTAATGGGCAATAACTAAGAATGAATTAATTTCAGACTATCAGACTATAAAGTACGAGACGGCCGCCTGGCTTCGTTTGGCCGTAAAATAGACGTAAATATTATATTTTAATAAATACATAAACTGAGACATGTGCATTCGAGTATTATATTTTTTCTAAACAGGTTGAGACCGAAACCAAACCCTTATGACAGTGAGTCAAGTACGATAACCATTAAACCAGATTTTCACACAAAAAAAAACGCTTTTAAACCCCGAGAAACAGTTGACAACCAGATAAAAATCTGATCACCCTCCAAATACCAATTTTTTCCCATTTTGACCTCCTAAGCAGTCCTTTTCCAGATGAAAACCAATTAAACAGTTTTCAACATGTCTGAATACAATATATATCAAATTTCATGTCTGTGGATCAAAGAAATCCGTTGAAATACTCTCAAGTATCATCACCAAGCAGTTGATATTCACGTTTAATGTTTCCGATTTTACCGCAATAATAACAGTTGGGTTCCTTTGTGCCGAGGTGATGTTTTGGTGTTATGGCCTTCCTTCCTGCATTATTAGTTTCCCTTTTTTGATTTGGGATTCTTCAAGTAACAGTCGCTCAGTTACTAAGATCAACTTCGGAATTTCTTGCTTTGCTTCGAGTGCTGTCACCAACATGTATGAATCTGGAAGCGTAGCCAAGAGATGCACCACTCTGTCTTCTTCGGGTATTAGATCGCCAATCGCTGCCAACACATCAAATATCTCAATCATCGTTTTGATGTGTTTATTAATAGTGTCACCTTCTTTTAATTGAAAGTATACAATTTTCTCCTTAACGCGAATTTGTTAGCCCACGTTTTCTTTTGAAATTGACCAGCCAATTTCTTCCAAACAATCATGGCATCAGTCAGATCTCCAATTAAATACAACAGTGACGTTTTCATTGAAAGATTCATTGGTACTAACGCACGGTCTCTCTTTAACATATACGCTTTGGTCGTCTTGAAAATAGCGGCTCAGGAAAGCCAGCCTTTCGGAATCTCGATGACACTTCAGGTCCGATATTCCCAAGCCTCCCTCACACAGACGTTGAATCTTTTATGATGTTAAGAGTTGACACCACACAGAGTTCCAATTTACAATGCCTCCCCATGAGGCAGAGGTAGACACAAGGGCTGTTTGTTAACATGGAGAAATAAACAAAAAATTAAAATTGCCTCAGTCGTAAAGGATTTCTTCTCCACTGAACATCAAGACAGTTTTGGGGAAACATATTCCGTTCCATCAACGATTCCTACTCTAATTAAAGTCATTTTTACTTGAAGTTTTCATGTGGCGTTGTTGATTCTGTCACATTGTGGCACGAGAAAGTTAAGATTCGCGTCCATAATTATTATTTTTTGAACAGCAACACTTTTTTATTTATCACAATCGAAAATTCCAGATGGTCAAAAACAATGTTCAAACGTATTAAAATCTACTTTTCTCTCTCTCTCTCCTTTTTTTTTTTTTTTTTTTTTGTTAGCGGCGATATGTCGATGCTGGGCCCATGGCATTTTTTGTTTAATTAATAATCTTAGTTAATTGTGAATAAATAAAGTGAACGTATCTCTTTTTTAAAAAAAATTATGTCATGTCGTGAAAGGCATAAATGATGACAAAGAAACACGAAGCTATAGAGATAGAGAAAGAAACAGGTTGCATTACGTGTTTTTATACAATAAAAAAAAATCAAAGGGAGATAACTAAGTACAAATCAACGTCATCAGTTAATACAAGGGGAGAACATCCAGAGTGCTATCCTCAAGGGCCAAGGGAGACAATTCGAACACATCACCAATGTTAACACCTCTTGTGACCGAGGTCAGCTGCTTCTTTCCAGCTATCTTCCTTTGCCATAATAAACAGAGGCATCTTTTGCTTATCCAGTATTAAAACTCCACTTAACATTAATTAATCTTCAACACTTTACACGATCTTTACAAAGTGTTTTCCAACATACTTAGCTTAACCTAAAGGAGCTGTCATGTTTCATGGCCGCCCATGCGCATTCGTGAAACAGTTGAAAATAAATAAAAATCACCCCCATATACCAATTTTTTCAATTTTGACTCCTTAGCAGCCCTTTTTTCCGGATCCAAAAGGATTAAAAAGTTTTCTACATCTGATTGCCTTAAATACAAAATTTTACACTTGTAGATCAAAAAGTCGTTCAGTACATAGTTTGAGAAGGGACCTCACACGCATTTTCATATTTATAGAAATATAGATGGCTTAATTTTGGGTTTATACACGTGAAAGAATCTCATTTTCCCAATAAAACCTTTAACTCGCCAATAAGTCTCCACGTGTTCCCATGCAGATTTTTATTTCAATTTCAGTTTGAGCGTAGATCCATATTTGAAAATTTGTAGTCAAAACTACCACTCTAAATTGCACATGGACACATATTACATGCCACTAAAAATTCTTCAATAAAAGTTCGTGTTTATTTATTTTTTATTTACAACAGAGAACACAGAGCCCATGGCTTGTTGCTGGATCGATTGCGATCACGTTTGTGCAACAGTAGCGGATATTGGTAAGTCGAATTCTATTTCTTATTTTTTGTTGTTTTAACCCAGTAATTCCCAACATATTATTTTGCCCGCACCACTCACGAAATTTCCATCAAACCTCGCATTTTTTAAAAATGAATGACGTTTATCTTTTTTTTTACATAGGCATCACCACTTATCAGGGCCAAGCGGCAACTTGAGGATAAGGGTTAAAGAGTGTACGGTAGAAATTGGACAATATAGTAATCATTAGTAATGGAAATTCGGTAAATTTGTTAACAAGTTGAACAGCTCATCAGGAACTTGTTTACGTTAGACCATATTGTAGTCAGCTGAAAAGCAGGAAAACGGAAGATAATTCTACAGGCGTCGAGTTCTAAGAAAGAACCTTTGTTCATGGAATCTACGTTTACGTTTAGCCACAGATAAAGAGTGGGGGGAATTATTGATAGTGTTTTCAGCTAAACGAGTGTTTCTTGCGAAAGTTTGGTGAGGGGGGACCATAGATTGAAGCTCAGTCGAACACTTTCCATGAAAATAACGATAGACAAACTCGCAACATCTCTTCTGTGAGATAGAGGTTGCAGGGAAGAGAAAAGGATATCTTTTACGAGGCTATGAAGTTTATTTTGAACACTATCAAGGCAGGACAAGTCCTTTCTAGCAGCTCCGCCCAGATGTGGCAACAGTATTCCATCATTGGACGTACCTGGCTCTTATATAGATAGAGAATTGCATCAGCATTGAGATATCTACTGGATCGATAGAAGGATCCCAGCATTTTTCCAGCGGACTTGGCAACATATGTTTCTAGACATTATCCGTAACGGCAATTTTATTGGTAGTATACACATAAGACTCTAGTCCCCTGCGAAGTTATCTCTTCCGGTGGCAATGCACTTTTTTACCGAACCCCATGAAAGTCCTCTGGTCTGAGCGTGATAATGACCCTCGTCACAGCCACTTACATTTCTTTAATTGCCTTATAACGACAGCCTCTAGAAAATTGCTTGAGATTAGTAAATAACCAAAAGTCACAAGTCTGGGCTATAGGGAGGGTGAAGGGGTCAAATAATCTGTGACAAGAATGGAGCACCCTTGGGACAAACTTTGCGCAAATTTTCTGCATCTTCAGTTCTTCGTGAATAATCCTGTGTACAGCTCTCACACTGTCATAAAACCGTGTATTTATTGTCTCTATAGACACACGACGATCCTTATCCATGAAATTCTTTATTTGGCCAATCAATCTGTGTCCTGACTTTCTCACTTTTCTCACACTGCTTATCACTCCTTACAGACTCCCTACCTTCCTTGAATCTCTTATGCTACTAAAAAAAAACGGATGCTCGATTAATGCGAGATGGTTCAAACGCAGTCTGAAGCATTCAATACCTTTCCTTAGAATTTTTCCAAGTGTAAAAATTAATTTTATTATATTTTGTTCTTTTAAGGTGTCCTCCTGTCGATAGCGTTTTTGAAATTCACCAGCCGTGACAATCAAACTTTTGTAGGGTATATTCCAGTTCCTGCTTAACCTATTCATTTAAACCTGAAATCATAAAAATTGTCAGAAATCTTATAAGATGTATATCATTAAGATACCGAATTTTCAAAAGTCTACGACAATTTTAAATGTTAGTATAAAAAAAAGCGGGAAACTTATTTTAAGTAACCCATATATATTTTTTACAAAGTTTTGCGAATTTCGATTTACATCAAAACAAAATTGTAGCTGTGTTCTTTAATATGCATTTTAATGGAAAATTGCGTGTGTAGCAAATAAATAAATACAATAATATGCGAATGAATCTTGAAAATATTGTTTTGTCTGAAATATTAATAACTAAATATTAATAACTAAATATTAATAACTAAATAGTAATAAAGAGTACATTATAATCCAAAAAGTAGTTTTCAAATGCTTAGAATTTTTTTTCTAAATAAGAGCTACGAAAATCAAACATACGGAGTTTGTAGCAACGGGCTGCAAGCCAATTCGCCCCAAAATAAGAATAAAGATATGAATCCTGTCAAATCCGACATTTTCTCCTACGCCCTGGAATATTGTTTCGCATCTCGTCAACCTAATGTTGGGTACACCTGTATTAACCAATTAACGTTCTAGAATCGCATTTTCTTATGAGCATACTATTTATTAGTGCGTTTTACTTTAGTTGATAACTAGTAAGGTGATCCGATATTGCTCGGGATTGAATCGGGATTACTTTGCTTATTCTTTTGTTTTGATTTACCCCTCTCCCTTTGCCCGAGCACACACACCTCTAAACACCAGGGCAATGCCGGGTACCCCAGCTAGTATTATATAAAAGAGACTTTATCTGCGTTTATACGTGTATGTGTGCGAGTTCGATCCCTATAGACTTCGTGAGAGGTGGGTCAATGCTGATGAAATTTCGTATAAATGTACTTTATGTATCTGACAGTTTTCGTAGACAGGTTTTGTATCGGATAGCATCGATAAGTATCGATAATCGATAATCAATAATCGAAAACATCTGATGGAAGAAGGAACAGGTGATTTTGACAAAAGTTAACACTATTAATTTATTGCGGATTATTATCCTCATCTTTTCTTAGTTGTTTCAGCCAACTATCCCTCTGGCCTTCGCTCCGGTGCCCGTGGCGCAGTTGATAGAGACGTTGAATCATAAGGTTCTTGGTGAGAATTGTCCGAAGATAGCGGTTTCAATGCTACCCAAAGCCGGTTAGAGGCTTACTTGGCCAAAACGTGGTGAGACGACAACAACTATGGAAGGCAGTAATATCAGTGAATGCAGTCAGGAGATTCAGAGTTCCCATCCGTCGCGGTCACAACCTGACGAAGGCCAGAGGAATAGTTGGCCGAAACGTCGCGAAACAACTAAGAAAAGATTAGGATAATAGTCCGCAATAAATAAAATTAATAAATAATACTCATCCCAATGAATTCCAATTAAATAATATAAAAGTTAACACTCTTATACAGCCTAACATAACAAGTGCATTCGAGAAGTTTTATTAGAACGCAAGATTGTTTTTGAGATGGGTATATTTGCTGATGGCACCACGTTCTATAACAGGCACGAGCGTAAAACAAATGAACACATATCTAAAGAAATGGCAGAACCACGAGAAAAATACCTCCAATCTGTAGTGGGGGCAAAAATCTATAGTCACATTCAATGGTGAAAGGGCTACGCTTGTTCCCTTCAATAATTACAAGTAACCTGCTCAACCACTAATAGCTATAACTAAAGATACATTACCGGAAAGTCTATGACGAAAGATACATTACCTAACAGTACTTCTTTCAAACTCCTCGGCTTAACGTTCAAAGTGAACATGAGCTGAAACAGATACATTGACAGCATTGCGAAGGTCGCTGCGACGAAGGTGGCTATCTCTATCGTGCTAGAAAGTTACTTACGCCTGAGATCATCTTGTATCTCTACAAGGCCACCATTCGCCAATCTATGGAGTACTATTGTCACATTTGGGCTGGTGCATCTGCTACTAGTTTCACTCCTGAATAGGGTTCAAAAGAGAGTCGCCAACCTGATAGGTCCCACACTGTCAGCTAGGCTTCAACCGTTGTCCCATCAACAAAATATTGCATCGGTCTGCTTGTTTTACAAGTATTTTAATGGGGGATACTCCGACGAACTACACTTCCTTGTGTGCCCTTGGCGTAAATACCCCCGACAAACCCGACAAGCAGAAAAATCCCACCACACAGAGTAGACATCCCTTCAAGGTTCCCACTTCCCTGACTAAATCGACATCTTGATGCTAAACACGGTACCCTTACAAATTATATCTTGGATAGTAACCCCTACATTAAAGTGTCACTGCTCCTTGTTTGGTGTGAAATTACAATAAAAGAACACCATAGTATGATTATTGTCAGTTTCATAGACACGTAAGGTCTTACAGTTAGAGAAGTAAAATAATTAAAAGTTTATAATTTATATATTTTTCTTTTGCAGAGAAGCTGAAGAACGAGAACGCAAGGGAAAAGGCGCTTGGACTACATTGGTACTATCGTGGGGAAGATCCACCATCTTGGTCGGCGTACGTTCAGAACGGAATGAAATTCGACTGAAATACAGAACTATGTTATTTCCTTATTATTTTTCGTTTTATTTTCTTTCTCCTATTCAAAAGAAAACAAAAAATAAGAAATAAATAGATGTATTAAATTTAAACACGATTTATTAATTTATTTATTTATATTCTTCTTTTTCTTCTTCTTCTTCTTCTTCTTCTTCTCCTTATCATCATCATCATCATCATCTAAATATTCATTTACTTGTCCGAACGTCCAGTGCACAATATGCATCACCATCGCAAATATTTATTGATGAGAAACGAATTACTATATAGTTGCTCTTTATCAATTAACACTCTTTAAAACAATTTTCTCTCGAAAATTTTCAAAACCCACAAAAAAGGCATGGCTGTCTGTTTACGGTTTTAAAGTGATTATTCTTATTTTTAATTAAAAAACATCATGTTAAAATAAACGAACAATCTAATCGTTGAGTGAATGGAAGAAAAAGAATGATTTGCAGATCGTTAGGTTTGCCGCATCGAAGCACACATTACAAACATCTGTCCGTTCCCTTTTCGACATTATTGCAAACAAGATTTCTTCAATTAACACCAGACTGCAAAGTCCACCGTACAGACGTCGAGCTGACAAAAAAGAAATCATCTCCAACTGAAGAAATTCTGGCGTTATATATATTTTTTAATCGCAATATTTTCCTCGATTTAGCTCTTTGGAGCAAGGAACAAAATTGGTTAATTTGCATTTTTGCATTTTTTAGTTTTAATCATTTTGTTGATTGGTCTATATTTAGCTACCATGAACTTTTATACCCCGAAATGAATGTTCATATATACCTATATATATATATATATATATATATATATATATATATATATGTATGTATATACATATGTATATATATATGTATATATATGTATATATATCTATATCTATATACATATATATATACATATATATGTGTGTATATATATGCATATATACATATCTATATATGTATATATATATACATACATATATATATGTATATATATCTATATGTATATATATATCTATACACACACACACACATATACACTTGTGCCCGATATTATTCATACCCCCCCTTGAAAATTGAGTTTATTAGGTGTAACTTTGTAAGAATTTATTGTTTACGTCCATATTGATACATATTCTTAATAAACCTCTTCTGATCATTTTCGTCATTTTAAAATCTCGGGATACTTGTAATAAAAGAAATATACAGCTATTTATAAAATCTTCAATGTTCAAAAATAATCATACCACCTCATGTTTTCAGTATTAATCGAGTTTCTGACTGTTTGTTTCCTGTTTGATTCTTATTTTGAATGCTTTTATACAACCTTTGATTAATTTCATTGCGTTTTTTGCATTTTTTCAGAAATTACAATGATATCAACTGAAAACCAATAAAAGAATAAAAATTATTAGAATGGGGAAGAAAAAAGAGCTTAGTAATGATCTTAGGACTAAAATTGTGAATTCACATAAGGATGGTTTAGGTTACAAGTCAATTTCCAAGAAATTTGAGGTCCCTACAGCAACAGTACAGAGCATCATCAAAAAATTCCAGAGCCACCACACAACAAACAACTTGATTGCTAGAGGAAGGAAAAGGAAACTGTCTGCTAGAGCCACCCGGAATATTGTAAGAAGTGTTAATGCAAATCCAACCACCACTACTAAGGACATTTTAGAAAATCTGGAGTCTTCTGGCATAAAAATATCAAGGCAAACATTGCAAAGGACTCTGTATGAAAATGGTCTGAAAGGAAGAAGACCAAGAAGGACTCCATTGCACACCGGAAAACACCTTGCAGCACGTCTAAAGTTTGCTAGGACCCATGTGAATTCTCCAGAGTCCGTTTTCTCAAGTATTTTGTGGACTGACGAAACAAAAATTGAATTGTTTGGCCATATGGATGCTTCTTACGTTTGGAGGAAGAAAGGAGAAGCTTACAACCCAAAGAACACCATACCCACGGTGAAACATGGTGGTGGTAGCCTAATGTTTTGGGGCTCCTTTTCGGCTAGTGGTCCAGGTAGTTTGGTCAAGATAGATGGAACCATGAAGAAGGAGCAATATTTGGAGATACTCCAGAAAAACATTAGACAGGATGCGGAGAAGCTCCATTTAGGACCAAACTGGGTCCTTCAACAGGATAATAATCCAAAACATACTGCCAAAATAGTCAATAAATGGTTTGAGGATAATCAAATTAATGTTTTGGAATGGCCTAGCCAGAGTCCCGACCTGAACCCTATCGAAAACCTCTGGCACATATTGAAAACTGAGGTTAAAAAGCGGAAACCTAGAAATTTGCGGGATTTGGAGAACTACTGCATTGAAGAATGGTCAAAAATCAGTGTTGATGCTTGTAAAAACCTTGTTGATAAATATCCAAAACGGTTACAGGCAGTTATTAAGAATAAAGGGCATGCTATTGACTATAAGTAAGAGAGGTATGAATAATTTTGAACTAGTGCCATTATTGTTTTTCTTTGTATAATGTTTCAAACTTGCATAATTTATTTATTTGTTGAGTTTAAATTAAATGCTTATGCTTGATTTATTGTTTAAAATCCCTTTAATATTGTCTACCTTCTGGTTTGAGCAATATTCTTATAGAAATCTCAAGGATCCGAGGGGTATGAATAATATCGGGCACAAGTGTATATATATATATACACACACAATGTGGAAGGATGAAATTTGTCGTCCTTTAAAAAACAATACTACACATTATTTTAATACTATTTTAGTAAAAAATCAATTCTCGTAACTTGATTATTTAGTAGAGCTGACATCTTTCAATGTTGTTGCTTTTCCGGAAGTGGGAGCAACATAAGATTCTGAATGTCAAGTCCAATTTTCAAATCATTTGGTTTATTGAGGACTGCAACGCCCTTTTCTGCATCACTCACCGTAATAATTACCCTAAATAAAAAATATACAACAATATAAGGAATCTAACCTACGCAAAATTTAAACTTCTCTGTGTCTATAATATAAATGCGTGACAAATTCTTTTGTAATAATAAACGAAAGCATTCATTTTTACAATTACAATTTTTTATTGGAACACTGGAAGGAAGACCCGACGTTGCCCGGGATTGAATGAAGATCAACGAATGTTTCATCCTCCCATATTTTTTATTGTCATCGAAATCGGTGAAATCGCCAATTTTTCAATCAAATCGATTGATTTCCTTCTCTAGTTGAGGATCCACCGCGGTACACCGGGAGGAAGCTTCACGCGCTTCCCCTTCCAATCTCTCGTCCCCCCTCGCCAATCTTTTAGATAAACACTCGTCTAGCTGAAACCACTGTCAAAAATTTTCCCCACTCTTTATCCGTGCCAAAACCAAAACGTAGATTCCATGAACAAAGCTTCTTTCTTAGAAGTGCACGCCTGTGGAACTCTCTTCCGTTTGCCTGTTTGCCATCTGACTACAACTTGGATGTCTTCAAGTCTAACATAAACAAGTTCCTGATGAACCGCCCCCTTAACAAATCTCCAATACTAACCCTTATCCCTGTGTGGCTTCCGGACCTTGATAAGTAATGGTTACCCTGTAAAAACAAAACTTCCAGGAAAATCATAACAAATTAATATATTTGGTGTCTTTTAAATATTATGAGATTAAATCCTACACGCCAGGTTATGTTCAGCGAGTATATATATATATATATATATATATATATATATATATATATATATATATGTACCGTATGTGGATGACTACAAATTCGACGCCAAATGAAATGTATTTAGAGTTCTCTAAGTGATATACTTAGATTAGAACATACATTGAGTTCTCACCATAAAATTCTGAATGTCAAGTACAATTTTCAAATCATTTGGTTTATTGAGGACTGCAACGCCCTTTTCTGCATCACTCACCGTAATAATTATCCTAAATAAAAAATGTACAACAATATAAGGAATCTAACCTACGCAAAATTTAAACTTCTCTGTGTCTATAATATAAATGCGTGACAAATTCTTTTGTAATAATAAACGATAGCATTCGTTTTTACAATTGATATATATTTTTAAACATGGTAGTTCGTTTTTTTATTGGAACACTGGAAGGAAGACCCGACGTTGCCCGGGATTGAATGAAGATCAACGAATGTTTCATCCTCCAATATTTTTTATTGTCATCGAAATCGGTGAAATTGCCAATTTTTCAATCAAATCGATTGATTTCCTTCTCTAGTTGAGTATCCACCGCGGTACACCGGGAGGAATCTTCACGCGCTTCCCCGCAGTGACTTAGTTTACAATACATTGTAGTTTACATTGCACTGTAGAGAACGTACTGGTGATTTTATAAAATTATTTTTATACAAAATGGTTGAATTATTTTAAAATACAAGACCCGTATCATGCTTTAATTGTGCTCCGAAAAGAAACATTTTTAACGCGCCCCTGCCATATAAATACATACTGTTGATTTTATATGCCTGGCCTTACTGCTTTTCCAGTGATAATGGTTTGAATTTAAGTTTAAAATGAAAAACTCGAGTATCATACTTCAATTATTGTTTAAACAGAAAAAATAATTTCGAACGCGCCCCTGTCATATCAATAAAGCCCACTGTTGATTTTATATATCGGACCCTTCTGCTTATGTGGTAATAAAATTTCTCAAATGCACTTGTAATGTTATGTTATATACCGTATAAACTTTGGTGAAAATCAATTATTACTTCTTTCATCCGATCGATTCTATTATCGATTATCAAAACTTATCTAATACATTTCAATACAAAACCTATCTAAGAACACTGCCAGGCATTTAAAATACCTTTGTGTGAAATTTCATAACAATCGCTCCAGCCGTTTTCGAGTCCATAGGGAACGAACTTACACAGACTTACAGATGCATACGCAGGCGCACATACACAACGTTCATTTGATATAATACTATGAGACGATAAGTCGTGAATTCGGAAAGATGTTCACGGTTGAGAAACGTCTTGGAAACAACCAGCTCCCCGTGTGTTCGATGTATTACATCCTTGACCCGGTTTCGAGGCACAGAAATTACTTTGGCCCTAGCACTTGGACTTAGGGTTAGTACGTACACCGGCTTTCGTTGAAAAGTAAGGGACTCTACTATTGTCGATGCGTCACCTTATATAGCGAAAATAAAAGAGCATAATCAGTTTCGATCAATAAATCTATGTTTGAGCCGAGATATGTTTATCGAAATTTAACAGTAAAATCCGCAAGACCTTTCTTGTCAATCTGATCGAACTTTATATGGATTTCTGTAGTATTGTAAGTATATTCTGCAATGACGACGATATGTTCTCTTCGTCCACAGTATTCGTTGATCTTATTGCTGTAGTCATGCAGCAACCAGTGTTTATCCCCTCTTTTCTCTATCAATGCCATCTTCCTATCTTTCGTCTTTTGCTACCTCTACTACTACTACTACTACTACTACTACTACTACTACTACTACTACTAATGCAAGCACTTGTACCCCCTCGACGTAAATACCCCGACAAATCCGACAAGCAGCTAAATCCCACCCCTTCACAGTAGAGATCCCTAGATGTAAGAGAGCCTTCTACTCCAGTAGTTTCTCCCCAGAACCGCTAGACTTTTGAATTACCTTCCGGGTCCCTGCTTCCCATACTGTACTGACATGCTGAAGTTCAAGTGAAGCGCGAATCGACATCTTGCTGCCCAACGCCCTACATAATTCCCCTGATGCTTATGTCCCTGATAGTATCCCCCTACATCAAAGTGGCAATGTACCTTGTTTGGGGTGAAAATGCAATAAGAAAATCCTAATAATAATAACAATAACAACAATTTTTCATTTTCTCCGTCTTCTAATTATTGTTGCCGTTTTTTTTTCTTCGTTGTCGTCTTCTCTTTTAATCTTTTGCCCTTTTATTCATGTTCTCTTCCTCTTCTTCTTGTCGTCATATTTCATCTTCATCATCTTCGTCTTCCTTCTACTTCTTCATCTCATCATATTCCCGTCTATCTTTTTCCTGCTCTTCTTTTTAATAACAATATTTCATAAACTTTTTTTGATTAAAAAAATAGAATTGTGAAAAAAAACAAATTTTCGGATTTAATTCTCTCGCAAAAAGAAAAAAAAGAAAAAAAAACAAGTGAAGCATACATGGTCCCCCGTGAGTGCACAATTAACGAGACATAAAAAACTGACTAAGTTCAGCATTTGACCCCCCTCCATTTAGCCCTAGAAGCTTCCAGGGGACATCAGATCCTGGTTAAAATGAACAAACGGTGTAGTTTTAGGCTTACGATATGTAAATTTGAGTTCTGCACCATGCAAAAAAAGAAGAAATGGCCCAGTTATGTGCTCGCCCTCAATTTAGCCCCAAAATTTCCCGAGGTCTTAATATATTTAAAGTTGAGTTCAGCACCATGCAAAACTGCTAAATAAATATAAAATCTTGGACAAATATAGTAAAATAGTTTTAAAAAATGGAGTGTTTTTATTAGCCCTAAAAGAGCCCATGGTGCACACCCAAGAGTTATCGCGAAATTATATAGAAATCAGTTAGTTACAAATTTTCAGAAAGTTTTATAAAAATCCAAGACATCAACTTTCTTAAATAAGCACAAAAGTGTCAGTTGATGCCATTTTAACTCGAAAGCCACCGCTAGGGGCGGGGGGAGCAACTGGAGTTCTCTCGGAAAATCTGTTCGGTTACTTTTTTACTCATATCATGTTTAATGTTTGTGCAAAATTTCAAAAAAATCCAAGGAATAATTATTGAGAAAAGTGCGGACAGACAGACGAGCAATGGTGAATTTACAGGTTTACCATCCTTTTGTCGGGGTCTAAAAACCTCTCCTCAATGTGATAAATTAGCAACTATCCAAACACATTGATCTCTTTCTATATCAATCTCTTTTAACAGTCCTTTCTAATCTTTAATCTACGTCCCATACACATTAACACTTTATATAACTGACCCTTTATCTATACAACCTACTTACGACAAAAATCAATGAGGCCGGTATTAAATGTTAGAATGAGAAGTCTTTTCTTTCGTAATCTTACAGTCGTGTTGCAGTAATTCTCCCTAAGAAAAAAAAAATTCAAAGAGGTAGAAGGGGACATAGCAAGCTTATCAAACGTACTTTCTAACTCTCCACGAATTTTTTCCTTTCCTTTTTTCCGTCCCCCATTTTTCGTCGATCTTCATATGCATTTGATTTCATGACGTCACGCTCACGGTTTAAATGCTGAGGCGACAATAACTCGGCACGTAAGTCGTCAATTAGCGTACATATTTAAATGGTGGAGTTGGTGACTACATTACAACAGGACACAATAAGTTCGACCTCGCACAGTTCGCTGAAATGCCTGTAAAACACGACCAGGAATATAAAAATCGCGTCGATGAGAATAAAGCTTGAGAAGTATACGTAGTACGCAACGGATTATGTCAGAAAGTTATTTTCGGACACTGCTAAAAATTTCAGTTTAGTAGTTGATGCATAAGCAAACACCTGTTAGATAAGTTTTGTATCATTATAGACGGTGGAATACATAATTGCTATTGTTATACTCGTTGCAAGATTTGTTCGACTGCAAAGAGGATGAGATTTTTTTTTCAGTTCCCCGAAGGCCAAATGACGTAAAAATTTGTGCATCACGATTACAGTTCGTTCTTCGGATTATTTTGGATGCGTACATAATAAAAAAAAAGATGCTCTCTCGTTTATAATGAAGCCAATTGTAGCGCAATGGGTTGCAATTATCTCGTGAAAAAGACAAATTTCTCGCACGATGAGCGACGTGTTTCCAGAATTGGAGAATCGCCAAAATCATACTTCAAACGAAATTCATGAAATTAACGACCAATTTTTCGCAGGCAGTCACAATCCAGACAAGGCAGGAAAAAGTAGGTGTATTAAGAGACTTTCGCAATTATGCCTCTATTTCCATCTCTCTATTTTCCACCTGTCCCACTCTCCTTACACACACACACACACAAGCACACACACACATACACAAACACGTCTATATATATTAAATGCGTTTAAAGAATATGGTTACGTTCTTTATAAAAAGACTTAAGATATAAAAAGTCCAACGTATGGAGGTTGCGCATAAACATTAAATGAAATTATAGAGCATGTATTATAAATAATAGTTATATATTAATTTATTTGTAAGTTCAATAAACAAATTAACGGTAAAATGAGGTATAAACGTCTTCAACGCCTAGGCATTTCGAAGCATAATGCATTTCATCAGAAGAGAAGTGAACTAGGTTACAGATATAAGGAAATGCAATATCTCGCTTATGATGGATTAGGAAAGAAATGCAAAATAAATATGAAAATAAAAGTTAATATAAAAAGAAAAGAAAAAAACATGGAATGAAGATGAATGAACTATATGGTATAAGGTTGAAAGAAATAAACAAATGAAGAGTAGGGAAATTGAGTTGGCGTTACATAAGTAGGGCGTTGTTTCGAGGCTAGAAGGAGATCGTAATTGGTGACTAAGGTTGGTGCATTCTAAAAGAGTATTGCATAGGAAGATATAGAAAAGATTATAGAAAATTTAGAAGTTTGTCAAAGCAGAAATAAAGTGAGAGATCGCTATGAAGATATTGTGGGGTGGTAGATAGGGTAGTAAAAGAAGGGAGAAATAAATATAGACACTTAAAAAAATAAATAAATTTAGAATCTTAATAAAAGAATCGAATGAAAAAATAGTAGTAATTATCTATATATCTATAAAAGTGAACGTGTCTGTGTGTGTGTCTGTGTACATTTACCTACGCAATAACTCTGTAAATTTTTAGTCTACAGACTCGAAACTTGATATGCAGGGTATTGAGATTTGGAAAAATCGATGTGATTTGGTTTCGGCCAGAAATTTCGCTTTTAAGGGGTCAAATTTTAGCGATTTGATCTTGGAGAACTGCACCAAACTCCTCCGAGAATTTTGGGTCTAAACAGTTCACATTTTAGATATTGGTTCCTTAGACAGGGATTTAACTTAATAACTTGATTTGAGCCCAAAACAATAAATATTAAGGGGTCATAATAAGGGTCAAAATTTAAAAAAATTACCTTTATTTTATTTTTTTGTTGTTGCTCAGAATACACCTCCAAACACCCGGGCAACGCCGGGCACCCATTGCTAGTAATAATTAAATTGAAATGACAACTTAGTAAAAGGTAGTGATTCAAGATTATTACATAAGCTTATATAATGAGTCTAATAATTCCATGTGTAAATCCGGAGAAAAATAGACGGAAGTATATTTCTGAAGCAAGGGCCGATGAATCTTGGGGGATAATATCCATCAATAAGATAGGTTTCGATGCATTCCGATAAAGATGAAACGTAATCCTTTATTAAGATATAAATCCAAATTTTAATTGCAGGAAACTGCCAGCATAGAAATGGAATATTGTCTTTGAGTTCAACAAAAATCACCTGAATTTATGGAAATCAAATCCGTATATGAAGAAAATAATTCCAGAACATCCAAATTAAGGGATGAAATATGTAAATCGCAAAACGATATAAAATCAACCTTTGCTCGATTTGCAGGAGGATAAAATGATGGCTGATAGAAAGACCATTCGTATAATGTCTTTTTTTCATAATTGATTTACTGGTGTTTCGTTTTGCATATAGCCAATTTTGCCATCACGCAATTCATCAGATTCCAACAATAATTAAAATCAGTAGTGCATTGATGGATGGGATAAAGAAGAAAGAGAATTTAAAAAAAAATAATAATAACACTTACTGAAAATTATATACAGGGAAAGATTCCCCAATAAATATATACGATTTCATCAGAGAAAAAAAATTACGGAGCCATCTTTTTTTAATTTTTTTTTTTTTTACTTAAATTAAATTTATCATTGCTAGGATTGTGGACCAAAAATGTCAACTTTAGAATTAAAGAAAATTCAATACCAGTGCATATTAAGAACTTGATTTCTGTAAATGTCCCCTCGGCTCACCAACACCCGATGCAAACCGCCAAAAACATACCGATCGGCGTCGAGTAAACGTTAAAAACGATAATAAAACAGAAATCAACATCATTTCTGGATACTAATTACAATTTAGAAAAAATGGAAAAACAACAAAATACCGTAATTTTTATTTTTGTGTCGCATTTTGATTGATTGATAAACTTGGTCAGGGCTCGGCATATTCCGGCGGTTTGCAAAAGTTTCTGGACCAGCTCTACCAGATATTTACAAAAACTTGTAGATAAATCAATAGAAAATAACATTTCCATTTGTAGCTAGATGCATCTGGACTTCTAAATGCAACATTATCTATGCAATTGGATTGCTAAATGCAAGATTATCAATTACTTTGTAATTAAACAAACCATTAATCCACCACGAGGATATTATCTTATAATAATTATTGAATCCATCTGCCTGACGAACATAATCTATATAACAATAAAAGTGAGAATGTGTGTATCTTGGGAGTGAGAATAATTCGCAACCTATATATGCTCAACAAATGTGTGATTTACAAACTTAAAATTTGGTATATAGAGTATTTAAACACGTGGAAAACTTTTAAATCGGTTTTTGTCCGGAAAAAATTGGCTGCTAAGTAGTCAAAATTGAAATAAATTGGTATGTGCGTGTCATCAGATTTTTATTTTATTTTTTGACAACTGTTTCACGAATACGCATGCGCGACTCGTTCACATGGTACATTGTTTATATTAAGAATAACTAGGTTTGAAAACTATTTTTAAAGATCGTGTCAAGCTGGCTTAATAGTTATCGTACTTGACTCACTATATTTTGGTTTTGGCTTTATTCTCAGTTGGAGTTACTAACAAAAAGTTATATGTTTAGAAACAAAACATAATACTTGCATACACAGTTTCTGTATGAATAAAAATATGATATTTGTCTGTATTTTCCAACCAGGCAACGCCGGTCGACCTGCTAGTATTTGTATAAAGACACTATAACACAAATAGAGAAAAAATAGATTGTAAGTAATAATATGTCTATTGTTTTCTCTAGTAACTAGGGAGAACGCTTAAATATATTTTAATTCATGCGGATTTTGTATTTATTATTACAGAGCCAATATTCAATTGAATAGCCAATTGCGTATTATATATATATATATATATATATATATATATATATATATATATATATATATATATATATACTTGTTTATTGTTATATAAACATGCTCACATCCCGAGCGTATTATCAGCTCTTTTTATTGAGCACAATCTAACAACCTCGTTGAATTCACTAGTCCATTACTTTTGAATAAAAAAAACCCGAGTATATATACATATATATATATATATATATATATATATATATATATATATATATATATATATATATGTATATATATATACATACACACACACACACACAGATATATATATATATATATATATATATATATATATATATATATACTAGCATTTCAGCCAGGCGTTGCCCGGGTGTTTGGAGGTGTATGTTGAGGAAAAAAAGCGCTCAATTTTTTAAAATTTGACCCCTATTATGACCTCTTAACATTTATTGTTTTGACCTCAAATCAAGTTATTAAGTTAGATCCATGTCCAATATACCTATATCTAAACTTTCACGTGTTTAGACCGAAAATTGGCGAAGGAATTTGGTAGAGTTCTCAAAGGTCAAGTCGTTGAACTTTGAGCGTTTAACAGCCAAATTTCTGGCCGAAAACGGATTACAAATATTTTCCCAAATCTCAGTACCCTGTATATCAAATTTCGAGTATGTAGACTTAAAATTGCCAGAGTTATTGCGTAGGGAAATGCACACAGACGCACACACAAGCAAACACACACAGACACGTTCACTTATATATATATATATATATATATATATATATATATATATATATATATATATATGGGTCTTACTTTTTTTAAATAAAATAATATAGTGAGATTATGGAAACAGTACCTTTATAAAATACGGTTTTGGTGACACAAGAGACTGGGGAAGTAGATATAACATTAAACGAAAAATTCTGCGATCTTCTCAGTAGATGACTTTATTCAGAAGTGTAGCTGGCCCAGTTGAAGGGCTAATGAGATGGGAATCGTACCAGTAAAACAGGCGAGCATTTGTGCTCTAGAATTTATTTTTTGTACATATTCACCAGCATTCTCAATTCAATTTTGCCAAGAATTCAATGCGCTTTTGGCAGAGGGTTTTTAATAAGAATATCATCATGTCAGTATCTTCAACAGAGACATGAAACTCTAAAGTCATGAATGCAAAAGTTCAGTCATCATAACAATGCAATTTGCTATTTCCTTTTTATTTATTCGGGCGGAATAAAAAATAGAGGCATTATTATTGTAACGCCATTCGTAAATTTAAGATACTTAGAAAAATGCAAAACGAATGTATACTTTTTTTAAATTCCATTTTCACCCCAAACAAGGCACAGTGTAACTTTGATGTAGGCGGCTACTTTAGGGGACATAAATTGCATGGATACTATGTAAGGCATTGAGCAACAAGATGTCTGTTCACATTACACGCGAACTTCTGCATGTCAGTACAGTTGAGAAAGTAGAATCCCGGAAGGGAGCTCCAAAGTCTAGCAGTTCTCGATAAGAAACTATAAGAATAGAAGACTTTCTTACATCTAAGGATCTCTACTGTGTAGGGGTGGGACTTTGCTGATTGTCGAGTTTGTCGGGGATATTTACGTCGAGGCGGAACAAGGGCTTGTTGTTCGTCGGAGCATCCACCATAAATACTTGTAGGAGAGGGATGCAGGATTTCGTCGATGGGACCGAGGTTGAAGCATAGATGACAGTTCAAGACCTATCAGGTTGGCAATTCTCTTTAAACCCTGTCTAGTAGCAGATGCACCAGTCTAAATATGACAACAATAAATGGCGATTTTTTTTTACATAGGCATCACCACTTATGAAAGCCAAGAGGTCACTCGAGGATAAAGGTTTAAGAGTGTACAGCAGAAATTGGCCAATACAGTAACCGTTATTAATGGAGATTCGGTAAATGTGTTAACTTATATGGAACGGCTCATCAAAAACTTGTTTACTTTAGACTTGAACACAACCATATTGTAGTCAGCTGGAAAGCAGAAAAACGGAAGGCAATTCCATAGGCGGGCAGTTCTAATAAAGAAGCTTTGCTTATGGAATCTATGCTTGGGTTTAGGCACAGATAAAGAGTGGGGGAAACTAGTGATAGTGTTTTCTGCTAGACGGGTGTTTCTTGTGAAAGTTTGGCGAGGGGAGACCATAAAATGGAGCTCAGCCGAGCTCCTGCCATGAAAATAACGATAAAGCAGAGACAAACTCGCAACATCTCTTCTGTGAGAAAGAGGTTACAGATATTGACGTGACTGGCTAGTAGAACGGACCTTTATATGGGGATTTTGGCCGAGGTCTTTTTTCATCAGAAATTTAGTTATATTTATTTTTATTTGATTTTTAGTGGATTTTACTATTTTATATTCTATTAATATAGAAATTGCATTTTACAACTTTTTCCCAGTGTTTACGGGGAAAGTTTGAGCAAATCTAAATTGAAGATTCAAAAATTTTCATGCGTGAAATAAAATAACATATCGACCGGGTGAAAAGATGAAATGGATTAAATCCATGGAAAGTAATTAATTTTATTTTGGCAAATGCGGGAAAAAATCAATTAGTAATGGAGATCTGACGCCATAAACATATATACAGTAATGAACATGTATAATCTTTTTTTTAGATTATAACGTGTAGTGCGTGATTATATTATACTAAAAACAAAACAGCGGAAGTAAAAAGTGTGCTTACCCTTTTTATATTAATACTAGCTTTATATGCCCCCCTCTCTATCTGGATATATATATATATATATATAATTTTTGGGCACCGTGAATATATATATATTTATATAATTTAAATACCAAAAAAAAAAAAAGAAATGGGCAGGTGAAATTATTAACATTACCTTAAGGCCTTATCGTCTGACCCTCTAAGAGGAAACGTCAGAATGATAAATTAAAAACTAAGAAAACGAATGAGGGAAGAAGGGAATTTTGGTAACAGTTGGAAGAACAGTGGGGGGGAAAAAAATCTCACTGTTCAGGTGGTTTTAAATCAATGAATATCTCCAACTGGTGTTTAAGAATCTTTTGTCTACACAGGCTAGGTCGAGAGTTGTTAATAACCAACGCCTCAATAATATTGAGATGATAGTTCGACCTAGCACTGTATAGAACAGAAAACCACCCATCGGAATATTGATCGGCACACCTATTTATACTGAACAGGTGATTACCAATGGCAGAATCATGAGCTTGGGAGTGCCCGGATATTCTCGAAACCTGGTGTAGTCGAATATCCCGAGGGATATGTTGGGATATTCTCATTTCTAAGGCCTTAAGGTAATTTTAATAATTTCACCTGCCCATTTCTTGTTTTTTTTTTTTTGGTATTTAAATTAAATGATGTTTCCTCTGAAATTTCTCCTTCCATTTTGCTGTACCAAAAATTTACTTATATATTTATATATATATATATATATTTATATATATATATATATATATATATATATATATATATATACATATATATATATATATATATATATATATATATATATATATATGGCAGAAACACTAGAGGATGACCTCAAATCAGTAGTGGAATGGGGACAAAAATGGATGGTAAGGTTCAATGCCACCAAGACAAAACTGGTTTCATTCAATAATTACAAGAAACCTTCTCTACCACCTATAGCAATGGCCAACAACTCTTTAGCTGAGAGTACGTCTTTCAAGCTCCTTGGCCTAACGTTCACAGGAAACATGAGCTGGAACAATTACATCGAGGGCATTGCCAGGGCCGCTGTGAGGAAGGTGGGCTCTCTCTACCGTGCTAGAAAACTTCTAACATCCGAAAGTATCCTGTACCTCTATAAGGCCACTATTCGCCCATGTATGGAGTATTGCTGTCATATTTGGGCCGGTGCATCGGCTACTAGTCTCTCTCTCCTTGACAGGGTTCAAAAGAGAGTCGAAAATCTGATAGGCCCTAAACTGGCATCTAAGCTTCAGCCTCTGTCCCATCGTCGAAACGTTGCATCCCTCTGCCTGTTCTACAAGTATTATAATGGTGAATGCTCTGAAGAACTGCAAGCACTTGTGCCCCAACGACGTGAACACCCTCGACAGACCCGACAAGCTGCAAAATCCCACCCCCACACTGTAGAGATCCCTATATGTAAAAGATCTTTCTACTCCAGTAGTTTCTTCCCCAGAACTGCTAGACTTTGGAATTCCATTCCAGGTCACTGCTTCCCCAACTGTACTGACATGCATAAGTTCAAGTGCAACGTGAACCAACATCTCGCTGCCCTAATCCCTACATAGTGCCCCAGTAGATGTTTCCCCTGATAGTAGCCCCCTACACCAAAGTGGCAATGTGCCTTGTTTTGAGTGAAAATGTAATATATATATATATATATATATATATATATATATATATATATATAAATATATATATAAATATATATTTGCACTTAAACAGCATTTTTATTCTTCTAGTAGCATTTTAGAATATTTTTTTTCTTCAAAGGTTAGCCTGGTCGCCATCATTAAGATAGATTAATCTGCAACGAAAACACAAACATCTGGTTTAAAATTATGTAAAGTGTGTATACATCTTTTTGGGACAGCTTATATATATATATATATATATATATATATATATATATATATGTGTGTGTGTGTATTTATATATATATATATATATATATATATATATATATATATATATATATATATATATATATATATATATATATATATATATATACCAGCCGGGCATCCGGCATTGCCCGGTCGTAAAATACCCTAAATATGATATTTTCATTAATGCAGATTTCGTATTTATTATTATATTATATTATTATTATTATTATTATTATTATTATTATTATTATTATTATTATTATTATTATTATTATTATTATATCATTATTTTAAAAGTTAAAAAGTAAATGACCCGTGCGCCACCACAGAGAATCGAAACCAAATGTTTAACTTACGAATTACTTTTTCCTTTGATAGTTATGTCTGAGCTATACAGACATGGTCGCCGCAAGGCAAAAATCTAAAACATGGACCTATAGCTATTACGTTATGCATGCGTATTCGTAATCCCGTCGTTCGTGCTTCACCTGGCAGATTACATTTTTAAATTTGTTTATTTTCACCAATTTTCCCCGGCTAAAACCCAAATATAACGTTCAGCATCGGTTGGAATATTCTATATGTAAAGTCTCATGTGTGTAGACCAAAAACTGTCAGAGGAGTTTGGTAGGCAAATTTTTAAAAAGAAATATATGTACGCAAACATAAATTTATACATAAGAAGACGTTTGTGTTTATTATAACCTTTATCCGCTGATATTACGCAAGCATAAATCATGTAAAATATCTGCATGAATATAACTACACGTAAAAGTAAAAAAAAAAGATCCCATAAGAAAACCGATAAAAAATCTAATAGGGAAATAATTTAAATTAATGTTTAAAAGAATATGCAAATAAGCTTGATCATTTGTAGATGAATGCAATAACAAAGTTCTATTTTCTTTTTAAATAAATAGAAAAAGGGTTTTTTAATACCAACATCAATCCACACACACACACACACACACACACACAAAAGAACAAAAACAAATTTACATGAGTATAAATATATAACAAACTAGCAGGGGTGCCTGGCGTTGCCCGGGTGTTTGGAGGTGTATGCTGTGCAAAAAAAGCAACCCCCCCCCAAAAAAATGGTTAATTTTTTAAAACTTTGACCCCTATTATGACCCCTTAAAATTCATTGTTTCGGGCTCAAATCACTTTATTAAATTAGATCCAGGTTCAAGGAACCTATATCTAAAATTTCAAGTGTCTAGACCCAAAATTGTCGGAGGAGTTTGGTAGGGTTCTTAAAGGTCAAATCGTTGAAATTTGACCCTTTAACAGCCAAATTTCTGGCTGACACCCGTCACATCGATTTTTCCAAATCTCAGTACACGGTGTTGTTAGCCATTTTTTCAGTATTTGTCGTCGGAAGGGTCGAGGTTAAAAGCGATACTTATCTTGTAAAAATCCGTCGCCTCTGTCGAAATTTTTAGGCAGACATGCAAACATGCATACATACATTTATATATTGGTAACTCAAATTTTCGACCCAAATCGATTAAAAAGCTTGCTCCATCTCTGAATACCCTTTATGTAAAATTTCAAATGTTAAGACCAGAAATTTTCTGAGTAATTTAGTAGAGACCGAAACCGAAACGGTCATTCTTTTAAACTTTGACCCCTATTATCATCCCTTAACATTTATTGTTTTGGCCCCAAACCAAGTTATTAAGTAAGATCCATGTGCAAGGAACCTATATTTTTTATTTTAAGAGTTTATACCCAAAATTGGCGGAGGAGTTTGATAGCGGTCTCAAAGGTAAAATTGTTGAACTTCGATCCCTTAATAGCCAACTTTCTGACCGGAAACGGATTACAAAGATTTTCCCAAATCTCAATACCCTCTATATCAAATTTGACGTCTCTACTATTATATAAAAGGGACTTTGTCTGTGTGTGAGTGCATTCCATATGCACTCCTAAACGGCTGGTCTGATTGTTTAAAAATTTCAAACATATTTAGGTTATGCGCCTGATAGTATTTCTTTTATTGGAATATCTTCCCATAGATATCGAAATTGAAGTTATTATATAAAAATAAATTTATAAAATCGACAGTAGGTTCTCTACAGTGCAATGTACACTACAAGGTACCGTGGACTAAGTAACTGCAGCGAGGATTGAAAAATGAGCGATTTTCCCGATTTGATGAACAATAAAATATGGGAGGGTGAAACATTCGTTTATTCTAATACATTCACGGGTAACATCGGGTCACCCTGCGAGTAATCTATTATATAAATCTGACCTGTTTATTTAAATATATGTATGCATGCGTGTGTGTCTGCCTAAAAATTTCGACTGAGGCGGCAAATTTTCACGAGATCCGTATCGTGTTGAAGACCGGACCTTCAGACGACAAATTTAAGAAAATTGGCTAGAAATATTCATTCATTTACTCTGAACTGGGCACTTTTTTACAGGGAGGGGATCTCTTTTTTCGCCGATATTTTCGAAATTCATCCCCTCTTTTCGATTGATTAGCCTCGGTTTGGCGATGGAATCAACGGCAAAGACATCACATTTTTTCACGTTCTTTCTCTCCTACGCGGTACAGGTTCGAACCTGCCTACCTACTACCACTTTTCTATTGCTCAACACACACCTCCAAACACCCGCGTAACGCCAGGTACCTATGCTAGTATATCATAAAGTATAGGATATCTGACATTATTTCATATATAAATTATAATAAAATAGAGAATATGTGATATTATTTTATACATAATATTTTATAAAATTGAAGGTATCTGATATTATTTTAAATACAAGATAAAATGCCATAAAATATATCTTAAATTATTTAATATAAAAAAGTAAGGGGTCCTAATATTATTTATATATAAGATATAAGAAAATGAAGAACATAGAAAATGATGTGATTTTAATATATAATAAATAAGAGGATATCTAACATTATGTTATTTATAATATTTAATATACTTGCTTTCTAATGCCATGAGTGATAAAAGAATTACTAATACTTTAGCAGCCATATTTGAGACAGTAGCAATGACACTAGTCACATGACTGCATTCGGTTGTAACAAAATTTCTGCCAATTAGCCCAATAATTGAAAGTGCGTTTCTCATATAACCTTTTCTTCGGTTGTCTTTCTTTTTCTATTTCACTGAATTCTGTTTGCCAACACATCCGGCTTGAAAAAGGTCTTTAAGTTTGTTTTTATTTCAGCGTTTGGCGATGCAAAATAATTAGTAAAAATAAAAATGGCGACAAGGATATAATATCAAAATATCAAAATATCGAAATATAAAGATATTTAAATACACAAATATATAAAACGTCATGAAGTCTTTGGATTGAGGCGATTCTAGTGTATTTTAACCAGCTTTTACGTCACGTATTTGAAATCATAATATATTAACCTTTTACATCTATTCATTTGGTGTAAGTGCTATGTATAGACATTGTTAATAGGTTCGACAAGGTAACCGAGCTGCGCACTGTGTTTTTTTACACTTCTTTGTCTCTGACTCTTAGACGGGGCCAAAAACTAAGTCTGCAATCTAGATCGATCAATCTCTGGGCTCTATCCAATCGTTGCAATGTGGCATCCCAGCACCTGCTTTATAAGTACTTAAATTAAATGTGCCATGATGAACTCATAACATTTGAGCTTCCTCGATAAGCAGCAAAATTTCCCCCTATCACTGTTGAGATTCCCGAGTGCCGGAAATCCTTCTCCTCGAATTATTTCTTCCCTTGGACCATTAGACTTTGGAATTCATCCTGTTCCTTGCTAGCCAAGAAACAAATGCGCACGTTAACCAACGTTGGGGCAACGGTCCCCCAACATACGAGCTAGGCGTTACAGCTCAGTAAAAAACTGGTCCACCGTCTGCTCAGAGCAATGTTGTCGAGTGAGAAACTGGTCATATGCATAAAAATGTATCGGTAACATACGCGGTTACAAGGTCCGACTTGGCCTGTTCTGCATCTTATTCTTGCTTCATTTCCCTATATGTGGCCAAAGTTCCGCCTTGCAATTTCAATGGCAGAACGTGCTGGCCAATTTTCATAGTGCAAAGCTCACATACAAGTTCCACATTTTCGATCCACTCGATAATGGACATACCAACTGCAGCACTACTAAATTCCGGAATCAAATGGATATTAAAGTCTTGCTTTCCATAGCCGAAAAGGTAATAAAAAGCCAGAACAACTTCTAAAGTTGAATCTTTTAAATTAGGGGGGGGGCGGAGAATTATTTTCTACGTTCGCCAAGTTCACCGACAAATCTTACATTCCACCGTGTCGAGTCGACAAAAAACCCCCCAAAAAACAAAAAAAACAGTGTTGCTTTTTGGCAGGACAACATTTTCCGGAACAATCAGTCTCAGCTGTATAAAAATTAAATTGTAGTAAACAGGCGCGAAATAACAACACTCCAACTGCAGATGATGCCAGGAAGTTCTGGAGTGGGATTTGGCTTGCCGAAGTGCGACACAATGAGAAGGCTAGCTGATAGGGAGAGGTCAGAGCAAGGTTCTCAAGAATGCAACTGGTGGGGAACGTTGTGATAACCCTTGACGATACGAAGACTGTCATTCGAAGGATGACAAACTAGAAGACACCTGGACCAGAGGCAGTGAGAGGCTTTTGGTTCAAGCAGTTTCTAATGCCTTTTAACCTATAACTGCTGCCCTGCAAGGGGGCGTTGGTACCAGTTTATGGTGACAAAAATAAAAATAAATCTCACACTCCTACATTTTCCGTTTTCATGATTCCATGTGAGTTTTTTTTGTGTGTGTTTTACCTTTGTAGCAATTTCTATACGCCCAGCTAGCGCCTGTAGCTCTTGTATTGGTCCCCGCATTCTAGGGGTTTTCTTATTATATCTACCGTTTTTATTATTGTTATCTATTGTATCATTTTATTTACTTGTTTACATTCGATTTGAAGGCTACCATATTGTAATCGTACTGGAAACAAATCAATGCAACACAGACCAGCCTTTATAGGAAAGAAGCTTAATTCATTGAAACTGCGTTTAGATTTACGCTCATATAAGGATTAGAGCGAGCTAATATTTATGTAAATAAAAGAATAAGCCAATAAAGAAAATAGCGTTATATATATATATATATATATATATATATATATATATATATATATTTACATTTTACTCCCAAACAAAGCACATTGCCACTTTGGTGTAGGAGGCTACTTGCGGGGACATAAGCTAATGGGGTACTATGTAGGGTGTTAGGTAATAAGATGCTGGTTCACGTTACACTTGAACTTCTGCATGTCAGTACACTTGGGGAAGCAGGGAGCCGGAATGGAATTCCAGAGTCTTAGCGGTTCTGGGAAGATACTACTGGAGTAGAAATCTTTCCTACATCTAGGGATCTCCACTGTGTAGGGGTGGGATTTAGCTGCATGTCGGGTTTGTCGGGGGTATTTACGTCGTGGGAGCACAAGTGCTTGCAGTTCGTCAGAGTATTCGCCATTAAAATACTTGTAGAACAAGCAGAGGGATGCAACATTTTGTCGGTGGAACAAAGGCTCAATCTTAGATGACA
This sequence comes from Euprymna scolopes, assembly GCF_053919585.1. NCBI lineage: Eukaryota > Metazoa > Mollusca > Cephalopoda > Sepiida > Sepiolidae > Euprymna > Euprymna scolopes. Next base: position 23,722,781 of record NC_136516.1, on the reverse strand, counting down.
GTTCAGGACCTATCAGGTTGGCGACTCTCTTTTGGACCTTGTCTAGGAGCGAGAGACTAGTAGCAGATGCACCAGCCCAAATATGACAATACTCCATACATGGGCGAATGGTGTCCTTATAGGGTACGGGATAATTTCGAGCGTTAGCAGCTTTCTAGCACGCTAGAGAGAGCCTACATTCTTCGCAGCGGTTCTGGCAATGCTCGCAATGTAATTTTTTCAATTCATGTTTCCTGTGAACGTTAGGCCGAGGAGTTTAAACGGAGTACTTTCAAGATAATGAATCTTTGATCATTGCTATTGGTGATTGAGAAGGTTTCTTGTAATTATTGAAGAAAACAAGTTTAGTTTTGGCAGAATTAAATGTGACCATCCATTTTTGTCCCCATTCCACTACAGATTGGAGGTCATCCTCTAGTGTGTCTGCCATTTCCTTATATATGTGTTCATTTGTTTTCCTGTCGTGCCTGTCAGAGGCAATTTTGTTGGGGATGTCATTTATCAATGTAAGGAATAATAATCGTCCAATCATAGACCCCTGAGGCACTCCCACATTTATATCATATTGTTTAGATGTACGAACGTCGAGGACAACGGGGATTTTTTTTATTATCTAAGAAGGATTTAATTATGTTAAGTATTCGTCCAGTGATACCGTATGATCTTATTTTCCCGAGGAGACATGTCAAAAGCCTTAGCTACTTCTCTTCTCTCCTCTGCTTTGTCTAGTGAATGGTATATACGTTCAGAGATTACAGTAAGGATATCTGCTCTAGAACTGGCTTGTCTAAATCCATATTGTTGGTCGGTCAGAAGTTTAGCATCTATAACGTGATGGACTAGATCTTTGTTAATTATGGCGTATTTTGGCGAAAAGTAGGAGGAGGCTAATGGGGCGATAATTTAATGGGGCAGTTCTTTCGCCAGAATACTTGAACATGTACCTACCAGTTTGGTTAAAAAAATGGTAAAAAAAATTACGCTAATTTATCAAGTATTTTTGTTTGTAAAAACATAAATTAGACTTTAACGGTAGAAGCTGTTGCTGGACATTTTCCACCGCATTACATTTTTGAAGTAAATGCAGAATAAAACCATATGATAACAATATCTGAATGTTTAAGGATATAAATAATATATTTTAATTCCTAAATGTACGATGTTTTTTTAAAATATCCTCCGAAACAGAAATCAATCACTTCGCTTAAATGCACGGGAAACATGCCAAAAAAATAAATTCATTCTATTTTGAGAACAACAATGGCTGCCAGTTTTCATAGATTTGCAATTCAATAATTTTGTTTAACTCGTAAATTATGATCGATCTTTTCATTTCATGTTTGCGTTTACTTTTATATGCGAAGAGTATTTAGATAACGAAGCTATAAAATTTTTCATTATGGGGAATATTTGAAATGAACAAAACAAGTAGATAGCTTTATTCCATTTATTCATATATAAGCTTGTAATATACTTGATGAAAAACTTCTACAGAATTCGATTTGGATCCTTTAATAAGCATGATGCGATCGTAAGCCTTAAGCAATAGAGGCAAATACGAATACTTGCCAATTTCAAAGCTTATTAGATGTTTCGTGTGTAGAGAAACCGTTTTTTTATTTTTGCAGATAAAACGAAGTCTTGTTTAATAATGGCAGAGTTTTACAAAGCAAATCCGTACGCACGAACAGCTTCTTTATGTGTCCAAAGAAATAAGGACTAAAGAAAAACAGAATAGAAACAGTGTTTTAGTCGATTTCAAACTTTTTAACGAAGATTTTACGTCACAAATTTTTCAGTGTTCATTACGATATGTGAGGAGGAGTCTCTTCTTAATTTTAAACTATCATTGTATCCCTATTACGATTACAAAACCTATCTTTTATTTTTGTCTGTCAATCTGTCTGCCTGTTTGCATGTGTATCCCTTTCACATTTTCAGAGAAACTACTGAACTGATCTCTGTAAAATGTTGTATAAACCCTTGTTCTGACAAGAGCAGCGAACGAAGTATTATCGTATCCGTTCGATTCACAGTTAAGTATTAATAGAGATTAATAAGGATTAATAAGGATTAATAGGAATTAATTAGGATTACTCATCAAAATACCACATATACTATAATTTTGTATCGGAGAGTAATGGTCTAATTTGGCTGAAATTTTGTATGATCATTTGCTATAATAATGTGCAGCGAACTGAACAGTATGGCATCCTTTCAATGCAGAGTTAGGGATAATAGAGATATGCAATCTGAACGCGAGAAAACTTTAGTAAAACGATATGCAATAAAATTCTGTTTAAACTTGGAAATAATGCCACAGAAACATATGGGATAATTCAGACAGCTTTTAAACTATCATGCATGAATCGAGGATCAGATTTTGAGTTGTATAAGAAACTCAAGGTTGCCAAGGAGCCTGTGTTGGAGGAGTCAGGAAGTCAGGACACGAGAGTTCATCGGTCGATGAAGAATTTCATAAGTAAGGACCTCGTATGTCTATGGAGACAATGAAGGCAGAGTTTTATGTCAGTATATGAACTGTACACACGATTATTTATAATGGAATTGAAAATGTGAAATTCATCTCAAGGGTGCAGTTAAAGTTTTAAAAAAATGCCACAGAAACGTATTGGACTACTTCAGACTACGTTTGCGCCAATCTTGCATGAATCGAGCATCCGTTTTTGAGTAGCATTTAATTAACATTTAAGTAACATTGGGAGTATGTGAAGGGTGATGAGAGGTGTGGGAGGAGTAAGGATATCAGAACCCAAGGGCTGATTGGCCAAATAAAGAATTTCATGAATAAGGACCGCTGTGTGACTATAGAGACAATAAGTGCACAGTTTAATGTCAGTGTAGGGACTATACATAAAATTATTTGTGAGGAACTGAAAATGCGGAAGATTTGCGCAAAGTTTGTCTCAATGGTGCTCAGACTAGATGAGAAAAGAAGACGGTGTCATGGTGCTCAGAGTAGATGAGAAAAGAAGACGGCGTCATGATCAAGAAGAGCATCAAGACAATTCCTAGTACTTGTTCCCTATGATTTTCTGTTATTCCCTAAAGTCAGGGAAACCCTTAGAGGCTGTCTTTATGAGAATCATTTATATGCAAACACAGGTGGACTCCCGTAATGCCTTCCAGAATTTGTAGTTCGAGGAGATTATTTCGAAGGGGACTGGAGTACCATGTGTATAATATCAATAAAAGTCCCTATACGAAAAAAATCTGGAAACTTATTGGAGGCACCTCGTGTATCTATCTATCTATCTATCTATCTATCTATCTAGCTATCTATCTATCCATCTCTCTCTCTCTCTATATATATATATATATATGTGTGTGTGTGTGTGTGTGTGTGTGTGTGTGTGTGTGTGAATAATGTAAATAGTATTCGACGAAATAAAGCGATAAAATGAACAAAGGTGTATTCCTTTTAATCTCTCTTTATTTCTTTTAATCTTTCAATATATATATATATATATATATATATATATATATATATATATATAACATTTCCTGTCTGGGTCATTTTGACATTTGTTTCCCTTTATTTTATATTTTATATTTAACTCTATCATCATTTTTCTCTCTCCTTTTCTTTCTCTCTTCTCTTTTTCTTCCCTGATCTTTCTTATTTATATTTATATCTCGGAAGTAGAGTGAAAAGTATATCTTTTTTTTTTATTAATATTATTGGAATCTGTTCCGTTTTTCCTTGTACACACTTTTTTGTGGATTATTCCATGGATTTCTGCCTTTGATTATTATGGACCATCTTCTTCCAATTACCGGATTTCCTTGGACTTTCCTTGTACAAATGGAAATTCTTTTACCTTTTTTGAAGTTATACGTTTGGATCTTACCGTCACTGGATTACTTATCTTCCACCAGACTGTCCATTCACGTGTAATTACCTTTTTCTTCACCATATTCCCTCTACTTCACTTTGACTTACTTGTTGTTTCATCAAATACTTTTGCATGCAAAATCCGATCCCGCATTTTGCTAATTCCTACCCTCTGATGATGAGGAAAGTATTTCTTCGAAACTCCGCTTATTAAGGACTATCCACTTATCTAGTTGTTCCTTTTCAGATTAAATATGTTTTTAACTCATTTCAAAGTGTTTTTTAACATGTTTTATTAACTGTTTGCTCGTATATATATATATATATATATATATATATATATATATATATATATATATATATATATATGTATATATATATATGATGAAAATAATGGAAATAGTATTCCGACAAAATAGAGAAATAAAAAGGAACAAACCGTATTATGTGTTCATCAACGTTTCGTCTTTATTTCGAGACTTCCTCTGGAAGAATGAGATTAAGAAACAAAAAATACCAGTACAAAATATTGGAAAATGTTTCACGTGCACAGTGTGATGCAGTTCTGTTTCAAAAAAACGGAAAAAGACGTTGGAAATTCACAAAGGAGGGGGAAGGTTGGCGCTGTTACAAAGAGGGAAATTTCAGTGACGTAAAATAGTCGTTAATGTAACTTTAAAAAATATGAACGCAGTTAATATTCTTACTGGGAAAAAGATATATCTGTTGAAATTCAAATATAGGTTTGTAACAGAAATGGAATGAGTGTTTTAATATAATTTATTGATTGAGATTATGTGTTAATTATTACAGGGGGTTGTTGAATGGTGTGAGAGGTTAACCTGTGTCTACAGTTAAACAATGTTCTTTTAATAAAAGTTTACTTATTCATGGCGCTAAGTTATAGAAACCTGCACGTTGTTTAATTGTGCTTGAAATTGCGATAAGCGCAGATTCAAGAAGTCTCCGGCGCGGTTTATTTGAAATAAATTTAACTACTTTAGCCTGTTTAAAGTCAAAGGTGTGATTATGTTGCAATGAATGAGAGAATAATGCACTTTTTTTTAAAATTACATTTTCACCCCAAACAAGGCACATTGCCACTTTGGTGTGGGTGAGCTACTATCAGGGGAAACATCTACTGGGGTACTATGTAGGGATTAGGACAGCGAGATGTTGGTTCACGTTGCACTTGAACTTATGCATGTCAGTACAGTTGGGGAAGCAGTGACCTGGAATGGAATTCCAAAGTCTAGCAGTTCTGGGGAAGAAACTACTGGAGTAGAAAGATCTTTTACATCTAGGGATCTCTACAGTGTGGGGGTGGGATTTTGCAGCTTGTCGGGTCTGTAGAGGGTGTTCACGTCGTGGGGGCACAAGTGCATTGCAGTTCTTCAGAGCATTCACCATTATAATACTTGTAGAACAGGCAGAGGGATGCAACGTTTCGACGATGGGACAGAGGCTGAAGTTTAGATGCCAGTTTAGGGCCTATCAGATTTGCGACTCTCTTTTGAACCCTGTCAAGGAGCGAGAGACTAGTAGCCGATGCACCGGCCCAAATATGACAGCAATACTCCATACATGGGCGAATAGTGACCTTATAGAGGTACAGGATACTTTCGGGTGTTAGAAGTTTTCTAGCACGGTAGAGAAAGCCCACCTTCCTCACAGCGGCCCTGGCAATGCCCTCGATGTAATTGTTCCAACTCATGTTTCCTGTGAACGTTAGGCCAAGTAGCTTGAGAGACGTACTCTCAGATAAAGAGTCGTTGGCCATTGCTACAGGTGGTAGAGAAGGTTTCTTGTAATTATTGAATGAAACCAGTTTTGTCTTGGCGGCATTGAACCTTACAATCCATTTTTGTCCCCATTCCACTACTGATTGGAGGTCATCCTCTAGTGTTTCTGCCATTACTTTAGATATATGTTCATTTGTTTTCCTGTTGTGCCTGCTATAGAGTGTGGTGTCATCAGCATATATACCCATCTCAGAGGCAATTTTGTCGGGGAGGTCATTTATGAATATCAGGAACAGCAGAGGTCCAAGGATAGATCCCTGGGGCACTCCCGCATTTATATCATATTATTTAGATGTACGACCGTCAAGGACAACCTGGATTTTTCTCTTATCTAAGAAGGATTTAATTATGTTAAGTATTCTACCAGTGATACCGTAAGATCTAATCTTCCTGAGGAGACCCTCATGCCATACCTTGTCAAAAGCCTTAGATATATCTAGAGCTACCGCTCTGCCCTCTCCCGCTTTGTCCAGTGAATGGTATATGCGTTCAGAGATTACAGTGAGGATGTCTGCTGTGGAACGGGCTTGTCTAAATCCATGTTGTTCGTCGGTCAGAAATTTAGCATCTGTAAGGTGCTGGATTAGAAACTGGTTAATTAAGGTCTCAAATATTTTGGCAAAAAGTGGGAGGAGGCTAATAGGGCGATAATTTAATGGGTCAGTTCTTTCGCCAGAATTCTTGAATACTGGTACCACAGAAGCAGTTTTCCAACAGCCCGGAAAGCAAGATTCATTAAGGCATTTGTTGTAGAGTTTGGAGAGAACTGGAGCTACTTCGGCTGAGCACTTTTTTAATAGCACAGCTGGGATGCAGTCGGGTCCACATGCTTTGGAAGTGTCAAGGTTTTTTATGATAGCATGCACCTGAGCAGGGGTGATTATCAGATCGTCAATCGTGGCGTCTGTCCGCATAAGAAATTGAGGTAGGGGGTGGTTTAGAGGGTCCAGTGTGGAGTTTGAGGCAAACCGACTGGCAAGCATGTTAGCCTTCTCGGTTGCTGAGAAAAGAACCTCGTGATTGTTGGTTAGTGGGGGAATTGTTGATTGCCCATTATTTACTACACTGTTGAAGATTTTCCAGAAGTCACGAGTTCCTAGTTTTTGTGCTTCGATGCGTTTTTTAGTGGTTTCCGTAAATTCCCTCTTAGCTGTCGCTATTTCTTTCTTAACGTTACTTCTAGCTTCTATGTACTTCTGTCTGTTTGAACTGGACTTATGTCGGTTAAAACTTCGGAATGCATGCTGCCTTTGAGCAATGGCAGTTGCGCAAGTCGAAGTAAACCATTGGGGAGAGTGGGGCTTGCTATAGAATTTCCGCATGGGAACATGCGCTTCGATTGCAGTTTTGAACCATTCAGTGGTCTCGGTTGCACACTGTTCAGCAGGAAGAGAAAAAATATTTCCCCATGGAGCGTCTCTGATAAGATCTCTGATTGCTTCCCAGTCAGCCTTTTTATAATATCTCGTTGTTTTGAGCCCTGGCTCTTCAGTTTTGGGTCTAGAGTTTAGGGCGATTTCAACCATTATCACCGCATAATCAGCGTTCCCAAGTGGGCTGTCGGCTTTCGTTACACAATCATCAGGAACTCTGGTCAAAAACAGATCTAATAGTGATGCGTGTTGTTCTTCCTGATCAGGGAAGCGGGTTGGAAAAGTAACAATTTGCGATAGGGAGTGAGATACAGAGAAGCTATGAGTTGCGCTGCCTGCTGCATCTGTGTAAGTAGATAATCCAAGCCAGTTTTTGTGATGGACATTAAAGTCGCCAAATACATGTACTTAGGCGCTAGTGTCGAGGGAGAGTGCTGTGTCTATGCTGTCAGATACTTTATTTATTATGGTGCAGTCCTGGGTCGAGAATTGCTATTTTTTATATCTCTTTTATGTTCACTGAGCCTTTTTCCCAATTTACGCGGGTTTCACCAACATATTTATGATGGCAATTATGGCAAGGAATAGTGTATATATCTCCATTGGAAACTGGTTTATCATGGAGATGTTTCGTAGTTTTTAATATATGTCTTATGGTTAGTGATGTGGTTTGTACGATAGGAATTTCTAGTTTGTTTAGTGTGTTACAGATTATTGTATTATTGGTGGGTGTAGGTAAAAGAAGATGTCTGTTTATGAGAGAAAGGTCTGGTGTGTATGATTCTTTATTAATATTTATTCTGGAAAATATTTGTGTGGCTTTTCTCTTAGCATTCAATATGAAATATGTCGGATATTGCAACGTTTTCAAAATGTTTATGAGGTATTTGAATTCTTCGTCCAGATATTCAGGACTGCAAATTCTGAAAGCGCGCAAGAAGTAACCAATTATCATCCCTGTTTTTATTTTATTATTATGGTGTGAGTAGAAATGTATGTAATCATTTTTGTGTGTAGTTTTGCGGTGAACTTTGAAGGATAGTTTATTATTGGATTTTATAATAAGTATGTCTAGAACAGGTAATGAGTTATTGTTTTCTGTTTCATAGGTAAACTTTATGGAAGGTTCGACTGAGTCTAATTTGTCTCTAATGATATTCATGCGAGTATTTTCAGGAAAAAAATTAAAATGCCGTCAATGTATCTGAAATTCTCTGTGTTTGGAGGTAATCTGAATTTGAAAGGACCAGATTCTAGAAATTCTACGAAAAGGCAAGCTAATACTCCACTAAAAGGGTTACCCATAGGAAGGCCAACATTTTGTTTATAGAAATTGTTATTGAAGTGAAAATAAGTCATGTTAGTTATAAGTCTAATGATTTTCATAAGAGTGTCGGGAGGAAAAGGTAAGCAAATGTTAGATTTTTTTAAATGCTTAAGGAGTAAATTCAAGCATTTTTTAATGGGGAGATTAGTATATAATGATGTTATATCTAAGCTGTGAATAGTTTTGTTTTGCGCGTTAATGTTTTTTATTTTGTTCATTAAATCTCCGGAGTTCTTTATGTGGGAGGTGCTGATAGTACCCAGTAGTGGAGTCAAAACGTTGGATATGGCACGTGCAATTTTGTGTGTTGCACTACCGATGCCGGATATTATAGGGCGCATAGGGATATCTGGTTTGTGAGTTTTGGGGAGGCCATATGGTGACGAAACATTGGGGTGGTATTCAATGTATGACATCCAAGTTTTATTGTTTTTTATAAGTTTTTTATAAGAATGGTTGAAATTCTCAATACTTCGATTTACTGTCTTTAAATCAGTTTTGGGTAAGTTTTGTTGCCTCCCAACATTGTGGAAACCTTTTCCAGGTATTCATCTTTTTCCATTAATACTATACCACCACCTTTATGAGTTGGTGATATAATAAAGTTCTTGTTATTCGCTAGGTGTTTCAAAGCGTCTATGTATCTCTTAGGAAGTACAGTTTCATATGGATGAGTAACTGCAACAGAAATAACACCCTGTATGAAACCTTTTTGAAAATCCGTATCTTCATGTTTGTAATTCTTCAAAATTGCGTCGGTGGTAATATTTGAATGTATGCCAGTTGCGAATTTAAGTCCAAAACAAAGGGCTTCAATTTCGGTGTTTGAGAGTACTTTGGTAGAAAGATTTTGTATTAGATCCCGGCGACCTATAGTTCTCCATTTGCTGTCGGAGATTAATTTTGTAAGTTTATTATCCAGTTTATTACAATGGCGGGTGGTGAATCTTTGAACTTATTTGTTTATATTTAAAAAAATAAATTGTGAGTCATGGTGTAGTTCTGTAGTAGGTCGTTAGCTAATGTTCGGGCTTCATGGAATAAATGAGAGCTTTGTTGTTTTAAAAGATCCGCTGAAGCAACTAAATATTTTTCAATGTAATCTGGGAAAATATGGAGCGAATATTTAAAATATTTAAATGCACTTTTGGGTATAATTTTTCTCGTATACATTTAAGCAAAAAAGTTCTCCTGTTATTGTGAGAGTTGGCAGCGATTAGTATTTTTTGTATTGCCGCAATTTTTGCTTAAAAGTTTGGTGTTTCATTTTAACAGAATGATGAAAATAATGGAATTAGTATTCCGACAAAAAAGAGAAATAAAAAGGAACAAACCGTATTATGTGTTCATCAACGTTTTGTCTTTATTTCGAGACTTCCTCTGGATGAATGAGATTAAGAAACAAAAAATACCAGTACAAAATATTTGAAAATGTTTCACGTGCACAGTGTGATGCAGTTCTATTTCAGAATATTTGTGAATATATATATATATATGTATATATATATATATATATATTCACAAGATTAACCGGTGAGGAATAAAAAACAACAACACATAATTTACTGAATCATGGCATGTACAAAGACAGATAATGCACTGGAAGTTAATCCTTAATCCATGGAGTGTCGAACATTTATAGTTTTCTCATCAAAGGAAATAACTAGCGTAAAAGAAACAATTCTGGTACAAAGTATAAATAATAAAATCTTAGAACTCCAGGTTGTATTATCTGATTGGGTGAGTGGGAAAGATTAGAATCCATAATTAACACAACGATAAATCCGGTTTGCATTTTGTGTGCAATATATTGAAACCGATTGATTTGATCAGATAGCGGAAGTTGGAAAACCTAATCATCAATAATGAATACATATAATTAATATATCGATCCATTAGTCTACCTATATCTCTCTTTCTTTCTCTCCCCTTCTGTCTGTCTGTTTGTTTGTCTCTCTCTCCATATATATATATATATATATATATATATATATATATATATATGTGTGTGTGTGTGTGTGTATGTGGGTGTGCGTGTGTCTTTTTTAACTACAAATCACTACCATTTAAAAGCATTGAAGCATACACTAAAGTGCTACTATTGTATATACTCTCAATATTATTGGCCTAGTATGCCTTGTTGAGAGTTTACGTTCTTTTTTTATTGAACACAAACCTTTTTAAAAACATTCCACAGAATATTTGCGCTATAAAACACAAATACCAATATAGAACTCGAATTCAGATATATATTCGATAGTGTCTAATCATAAATTTCATCGTTTCCTACCCTAACCTCTGACCTCCCACGCTTTTACTATAATTTTTTAACCACTCTAATTCTTTCTGAAATCTTATACGCCAATTTTGTTTTTAATATGCCTCGAAAACAATCACAAAATATATTCGGCTAATAATAAAATACTAGCAAAACCCTGAAAATTCCACGGTATTTCACGGTAGTTTAACATTTTTAAAACGCACTATAAATAAAAATAATAAAAATAATATAAAACCAATGAATTTAAAACTATTTTTAGCAAATTCTTTTTAAAACCTTTTAAAGCTAAAATTAATTGATTTAAAACCTTTAAATTCTTTTCAATGAACATTTAACACAAACATATTGTCTTTTTTCTTCTGAAATTTTTTGTATATAAATTATAAACGAAAAGATGGAACTGCACTTAAGATTTTTTTTTATTTTAAAAAGAACCTATGATAAAAATCAACCTATAATAAAAAGGAACCTATAACAAAAAATTACGCTATAATAAAAAGAACCTATAATAAAAATGAACCTATAATAAAAATGAACCTATAATAAAAAACAACCTATAATAAAAAGAACCTATAATAAAAAAGAACCTATAATAAAAAGAACCTATAATAAAAAAAAACTATAATAAAAAAGAACCTATGATAAAAATTAACCTACAATAAAAAGAACCTATAATAAAAAAGAACCCATAATAAAAATGAACAGATAATAAACAGAACCTACAATAAAACAGAACCTATAATAAAACAGAACCTATTATAAAAAAGAACCAATAATACAAAGCACTTATAATAAAAAAGAACATATAATAAAAAATTAACATATAATAAAACAGAACCTATAATAAAAAAGAACCTATAATAAAAAAATTAACCTATAATAAAAAAACAACCTATAATAAAAAGAACCTATAATAAAAAGAACCTATAATAAAAAAGAACCTATGATAAAAAAGAACCTATAATAAAAAAACCTATAATAAAAAGAACCTATGATAAAAAAGAACCTATAATAAAAAAGAACCTATAATAAAAAACCTATAATAAAAACAACCTATAATAAAAAAGAACCTATAATAAAAAAGAACCTATAATAAAAAAGAACCTATAATAAAAAAGAACCTATAATAAAAAAGAACCTATAACAAAAAAGAACCTATAATAAAAAGAACCTATAATAAAAAAGAACCTATAATAAAAAAGAACCTATAATAAAAAAGAACCTATAATAAAAATGAACCTATAATAAAAAAGAACCTATGATAAAAAGACCCTATAATAAAAAGAACCTATAACAAAAAAGAACCTATAAAAAAGAACCTATATTAAAAAAGAACCTACATTAAAAAAGAAACTATAATAAAAACAACCTATAATAAAAAAGAACCTATAATAAAAAAGAATCTATCAGAAAAAAGAACCTATAATAAAAATCAACCTATAATAAAAATGAACTTATAATAAAAAGAACCTATAACAAAAAGAACCTATAATAAAAAAGAACGTATAATAAAAAAGAACCTATAATAAAAAGAACCTATAATAAAAACAAGCTATAACAAAAAACAACCTATAATAAAAAACAACCTATAATAAAAAACCTATAACAAAAAAGAACCTATAACAAAAAGAACCTATAATAAAAAAGAACCTATAATAAAAAGAACCTATAACAAAAAAGAACCTATAATAAAATGAAACTATAACAAAAAAGAACCTATAATAAAAACAACCTATAACAAAAAACAACCTATAATAAAAACAACCTATAATAAAAAGAACCTATAATAAAAAAGAACCTATAACAAAAAGAAACTATAACAAAAAAGAACCTATAATAAAAAGAACCTATAATAAAAAAGAATCTATAATAAAAAAGAACATATGATAAAAAAGAACCTATAATATAAAAGAACGTATAATAAAAAGAACCTATAATAAAAAAGAACCTATAATAAAAAGAACCTATAATAAAAAAGAACCTATAATAAAAAAGAACCTATAATAAAAAAGAACCTATAATAAAAAGAACCTGTAATAAAAAAGAACCTATAATAAAAAGAACCTATAATAAAAAGAACCTATAATAAAAAAGAACCTATAATAAAAAAGAACCTATAATAAAAAAGAACCTATAATAAAAAAGAACCTCTAATAAAAAAGAACCTTAGAGTATCCTCTCAGCATAACTTCTCTTTTTTTTAATAAAAAAACAGCCAATTTGAAACCGTTAACCGACAGCCATTTTATATTTTGTAATCTTTTGGAGAGGAACTGGTTCTAATGATTCCACCCTGATAAAGAGCGATTATAAAGGGAAGTAATTCCTATCTCATCGTTAACACTCAAACTTTCATTGGCGTAACTTACACTTCAGCAAAACTATATATATCAAAACAGGTTCATTCCGTTTATAATCAGCATTATTATAAAAAGTGAGGGAACATTCTAACAACCTTAATTAAAAACTTTAGATATAAAAACACTATTTTTTTTGTATTACATTTTCACCCGGAACAAGGCAAGGTACAACTTTGATGTAGAGGGCTACTATCTAGGACATAACTTGTAGGGATATTATGTAGGGAGTAGAGCCGTAAGGTATCTGTTTACATTACACTAACACCTCTGCATGTCAGTACAGTCAGGGAAGCAGGAACTTGGAAGGGAATTCCAAGGCCTAGCAGTCATAGGAAATAAACGGCTTTCTTACAGCTAGGAATTTTTTTTATTGTGTATTGGGTGGGGTTTTGCTGCTTGTCAGGTTTATCTGCTGTATTTCTGTCGAAGATGGCACAAGGGCTTGTAGTTTGTCGAAACATTCACCTTTAACATACTTATAAAACAGGTACAGGGGCTGAAGCCTTGCTAATAGTTCAGGACTTTTTAGGTTGGCGACCCTCTTCTGAACTCTGTCTAAAAGGGATAGTCTAGTAGCAGATTACCGACCCACATGTGCCAACAATACTCAATATATGAGGAAATGGTTGCCTTATAAATGTTCATGATACTCTCAGGCGTCTCTTTAAAATGGGATATTCTAAATAAGTCAATATCATATACACCATGCTCTAAATCGTGCCAACTTTACATATCAGAAGCAGTAAAGATAATCAAATTCTCTCCAAATATAATCAATACAAAAAATGAGTTAATTTTTACATTGTAAACACAAAAATTCTAAATATAACCAACTCAAAAACTATTAGCGACTTAATCATTCCCATCAATTTTATAATGTAATAATCATCCATAATATCTTGACAAACGATGATTCATCTTGTTAACTGCAAACAAGAAAACTTTTATAATTGGGGGGGGGGGTAAAAGAGGACTTCTTAATTAGCAACAGATAAACCTTAGTTTAGACCTCAGTCAATAACTTCACCTTGGATACGCGCACTAGAAAACAATTGATATTCCGTATAAAGTTAGAATGTTTAACTTTCTAGATTGTTTATTTTACTTTCAAGTTGTACGCATTTTTGAATTTGATCCAAAAAAGAAATCAATCCGTTCATCTGCTCTCATTATAAACATGTCAAAAAGATAAGACGTCGGAAATGAATTCAATATATTTAGAAAACAACAAAGGCTGCCAGTTTTATTTTTAAATGTAATTCTTTTATTGACTAGCAAGCCGCCCGGTTTTGCCCGGTCGTAAAATATTCTTAAATATGATATTTTGATTAATGCCTATTGCGTATTTATTATTATATTATATTAGACCCAATATATAATAATGATTTAAATAGTAAAAAAAAAAAAAAAATGACCGAAAATCGCAATCAAAATGTTTACCTTACTTTAATTCTTGAACTATGAAGACATATTTATGGGAATAGTAAACATTAAAATAGAAATCAATAGCTATTACGTGATACATGAATATTCGTTATGTCGTCGTTCGACCTTCACTTTGTAAATTCCATGTTTTTTTAATTTTACCACTTTTGAATCGATTTTTCCCGGCTAAAACTTAAATATAAAGTTTTCCATGTGTTCGAATACCCTATATATGAAGATAGACGAAAAACTGAGGAGTTTGAAAGGCAATTTTTTAAAACAAATATATACACGCATACAAAAATATATAGAGAAAGAGGTGTGTGTTTACTATAACCTTTTTACGCAAATATTACGCAAGTATAAATCATGTAGAATATCTGCATCAATATAATTGCACGTAAGTGTAAACTAAAGATGATCATCTCATAAGAAAACTTTTTTGAACGTATATGTTTGCATAAGTCTGACGAATTCTTATGAAAATAAAACGCAGAATATCCTTTGTAGCTTAATTGCCATAGATATTTCCATAACTTACTGCCTAGCTCTGCGTATGTACTGAGCACTATTGAAGTAAATACTGAAAAATGTACGCATAAATTATATCTCCGTATGTTAATTTATATGATTAAAGTAATCACACACACACACACATACACACACACGCACACACACATATTATATATATATATGATTAAATGAAGTAATTATATATATATATATATATATATATATATATATATATATATATATATAGTAGTAAGTTATAAAAATATATATGACAATTAAGCTATACAGAATATTCCGCGTTTCATCCACGCTAGAATTCGTCAGGCTTATGCGAATAGTTGTGGTTGTTTCGCGTTTTTATATATGCACATTTTATACTTAAAGTTTACGCAAAAAAGTATACTTTCGTATATTACTTTATGTGATTAAATGAAGTAGTCTTATACATATATACACGAGGGGCGAGCAATAAATAATGCCCTTTACCCACTTCCACTTGTCTGATCTAGCTGAAATTTTGTGGTTTCTGTTTTACAGGTGTTTGAACTGAGTCATGTGTGAAATGGATCCTGTTGAATGTCGAGCAGTGATCCCGTTTTTGTATTTGAAAGGACGCACACCACAGGAGACTTTTGATGAAATGAAAAAAAACTTATGGTAATAATACCCCATCATATGACCTTGGAAAACGCTGGCATCGTGAATTCAAACATGGCCGGAAGTCTTTGGAAACAGCTCCCAGACCTGGTCGCCTCCTTCTGCCATTGATGAGGTATCTGTCCGTCAAGTTGGGGCAGCCATTTTGGAACATCGGCGCATTACTATTTGCCAAATAGCCCAAGATGTCAAGATTAGTACTGGGTCTGTGGAAACTATGATTCATAACCATTTGCATATGCATAAGGTGTCTGCCAGATGGATTCCCAGGTCTCTCACACCATTCCAGAAGCGAGAACGCGTCGAGTGCTCGAGGATAAATTTGGAGATGTGCTAAGAAGATGAGCCAAAGTTTTTCAAAAGACTGATTACACAGGATGAAACCTGGGTCCATCACTATGATCTAGAGACCAAAGTCCAGTCAATGCAGTGGAAGCACCTCCAGAGAAGGCAAGGGCGCAGCCCTCCGCTGGCAAGGTCATGCTCACACTCTTCTGGGATTAGGACGGATTAGTGATGACATATTTTCTGACAAAGGGTACGACAATTACAGGAGCCTATTATGCTTCACTTTTGAGGAAATTAAGAGAAGCTATCAAAATCAAGAGGCGGGGCAATATCAGCAAAGGTACCATCCTCCTGTAGGACAACGCTCCGGTCCACAACTCGCATATCGTCAAATCAGAAGCACATGCGTGTGGTTATGAAAATCTCCTCATCCTCCCTACTCTGCTGATCTTGCACTCTCTGACTTTCACCTTTTCCCAGCCATGAAGTTGTTTTTGAAAGGACAGCTTTTCCCAGATGATGCAGCCTTGATTTCTGAAGCCGTGTTGTGGTTGGAGGACCAACCTGGGGTGTTCTACAAAAACGGTCTCCAGAGCTGCATCAAACGATGGGAGAAATGCATAACTCTGGGTGATTCCTATGTAGAGAAAGACTAATAACTGTGCTAAGTTTCGTTGCTCTACTGCTATGGGAAGTGGATCAGGGACATTAGTTATTGCACGCCCCTCGTGTATATATCTATATATATATATATAAAGCTGAATGTGTGTGCGCGCGTGCGTATGTGTGTGCGTATGTGTGATTGTCTGGTCACGAATAGCATCCTATATGGTTGACTATTTAAAAAAAAAAACTGATTACATATAATGATAGAAGATGTATCGAGACACAGGAATTGGTATGTTTAATCTGGCAGAACGGTGGTTCATTAAAATGGTTGGCTCTGCGTTTGCCAAAGTATTAAAATAAAAAATTAAAAAAGAAAAAAAAGAACGTTTACAAGTGTTTTTGATATAGATGTACATAAGAATAATTTGATAAATATGTTTAAACGTAAATAGGGATAGTATAATAAAATTGTGGGGTCTGTGTTCGCGTCTGGCCTCCATAGAATGGAAATAGGCACAAACTTTAATAAAGACTTTTCATATCTATCTGCGTAAGTATACTTTGATAATTATGTTTCAGTTTGAAGAAATATGGTATAATAAAATTATTGGGTGTTCGTTCGCTCCTGACCTCAATAGAATGGAAATATGTCACAAAGTTTAACAAGGTTTTTTAATATAGATCCACAGAATATTGTGATAAGTGTTTCAGTGTGAACATGTACGGTATAATAAATTATGATGTTTATCTATTTTCTTTTTACTTTTGTCTTTGTTTTTGATACCCCCAAATTCGAAGCTATCTCTTTACAACCGTTCCTTTTAATTACCTATCACACTTTCATAAATCAGAACCCATTTTCTGTAGGCTGATTTTGAACCCAGTCCATGACGGGTGCTGTTGCTAGTATATATATATATATATATATATATATATATATATATATATATATATATACAGCATAACTCCTATAATTTGAACATCGTTAAAATTAGAGCATGCTGTTCAAGTTTCGTGTTAAAAAATGTGCTGCAATTAACTTTAATTTTCTAAGAATTAAGAAATAGTAATACATTGCCATATGATAGTTCACGTATATATTATTACAAGTAAGAATTGTTAAATATTATTACCAGGAACAAAAACATTGAAAATAAATTAAATCTACTATTACTTGTTAGGTATTTCTTACCTAAGTTATCATCTACAGAAATCATACGTTTATGTAACATACAGTTTTTTTAAAATTTATTCGTTGAATGAGTCTCATTGCAGTTTCTATTTTCATCGATTGAGCTCTCGGGCGCTGCTATTGTATTCCGTAAGCGATCACGAAAATCTACAATTTCTTGGTTCTGTAGCTTCTTTATGATCATATCTCTTCGGAGTGACATTGCTCGCAAAACATAATTGTCACTAAAGTAAGGATTTTTTTCTAGAAATTTTATAACCGTCTCCATAGATTTTTCTGCATCATACCATGATATTGCTTCATCAGAGTGTTCTTGGTTATTTACATTAGTGTCAAGAGAATGGGAGCTGTCGCTATTTTCATCACCGTTACTGCCTTCAGGATATTGATCAGTAGTTTCCTCATCTTGTTGCGCCCACATTTCAACATCGTTTGCATTAAGTGATTTAAGAACAACGTGGTTGGTCGGTAACCATTTGCTTTCAAGATTTTTTTCTAGACCGGATGTTTTCTCTGGTTCTTTCAGTTCAGAAGCCTTTGACGCTGGGCATAATTTAACCTGAACGCTGAAAATCGCTTATACTCACGGTTCTATTTGTCATATTGATCATGAAACCATCTCCGTAGAAACATTTTAAGTTCTAAATAATCCTTTGATCGATAAGTTGAATGAGAGAAGTCACATTAGGTGGTAAGTAGCACACAAAAATATTCCCGCAAGATAACACTAGTTCTGACTCAGGAGGATGTGCTCTATAATTGTCCAACAGAAGCAAGCACTTTGATTCAGGTTTACCTAATTCAAGATAACGCCTCTGGGAAACTTGCACAAATTCTGGCAAAAACTATTTTTTAAACAACTGTTGATTCATCCATCTATTTCGTGAAGAATAATAGGATACTGGCAAAGGTGAATCTCCTTTCAATGCTCGGGGACACTTTGATTTACCGATGACAAGAAGCTTAAGTTTATGAGTTCCAGAAGCATTAGCGCATAACATCACTGTTAGTCTTTCTTTATTTAATTTGAATCCTTTTATTTTCTGCTCCTCGGATTCGGCTTATGTTTTTGTAGGTAAGCACTTCCAATTTACGCCACTTTCATCAGCGTTGTAAACATTCTCTGGTGTTAAACCATTATCGGCAATTATCGTCTTGAATTTGTCACAATAATTTGATGCTGCATGTGTATCAGCAGACCGTTGTTCGACTGACATTGGTAATTGTCTTATAACATATTGACTCTTAAAGCTCATAAGCCAACCTTCACTGATTTTCATATCTTCTGCGATATTCAACTTTTCCTTAAGAGATTTTACTTTAGCAATTAACATGGTCCCAGATATTGCTACACGTTCATTCCGTTTTGCTACAAACCACTCATGCAATATTCGATAGAATTCAACTTGCTTTGGTCTGCGAAGAGTCCTTCATTTGACATGCCTTTTATTTGGAGAGAAGGGAGCAGCCTTCAATATTTCCTCCTTTTTGTTTTTGATGGAAAACAGTATATCTTCCAATCTTATAATCTCTCAATATAACGCTATTTTCAACTCCAGCATCTAATTTTTCTATAATTTGACTTTTTTCAAGTAAACTCAGTGTCACTTGTTTTCTTTTAGAGTTGCAAGCCATTCTTATGGGTTGTTTTACACTATTTTAAATATGGCAATCTGAAAAAAAACAGTTAGTGTAAATTAATTACCAATAGCTAATCTACATTAATTTCATAGTACACATATTAACATTTCTGTGCAATATCTGACTAAACCATGTAAGCAGTTTTACTGCAACTCCGCATAAAATATGCTAATAAAATTTCAATGACGAGACAGTTCAAGTTTAGAGAAAGTCGAGGTTTACAAAAAGTCCAAATTAGGGGAAGTCCAACTTTAGAGGAAGTTCAAATTAATGGAGTTTTACTATATATATATATATATATATATATATATATATATATATATATATATATATATATATATATATATATATACATTTTTATTCACAGAACGTTTAGAGATAAGCCATCGGTACCGTCAGTTCCAAACTGATACTAGAGGTAAGAGCGTATTATTTATATTTTTATTTATAGAAAGTTTAGATGAGATAAGTTATCGATACTGACGGTTTCAAACCTAATAATAAGGGACCGTTTTAGATACCCATATCAAGCTCTCTTCAGCCGGCTCTCATCTGTTTTATAACTAGAATTGGAATCATATAAATCCATTACAAGGTCACATTAAAATTTCACTTTTCTAAAACACTTAAAATTTAAGTAATAAAATTTAAAAATGTGTCCGGTTAATGTTTTGGACACTAAAGAGAACAAAAGGAAACGGAGAATAAAAAAAAGGGAAAAGAAAAGGAAAAAAGTGAAATTTTATATGCTTAAAATTGTTTTATAATATATATTTTTAATACATTTAAACTAATTATTGCGTCCCCAATGAAAAGTGTTATTTCTTTTATTTTATCAATTTTAACTCTTTACCGTCCGTAACAGAAACTTTTTCTAAAATAAAAATAATAAAAAATAAATTAATTGCGATCGTTTTCATAAAACAATATAACAATATGTATATATATATATATATATATATATATATATATATATATATATATATATATATATATACATATAATTGAAAATATTTGCGCATATAAATGGATACGTTTTGACAGCTAAAAACAACGACTCTTTTATATAAACAAATTTTATTGCTTATACATTTCGATAGTACGCAACCTTATCAATGAAGAGTCTGCTTCTTTTCTTTCTTACTCGTGGAATTCTGCGTGAGATTGTGTTGTTAGTATCTGTGGGTATTGGTAACAGCTCGATATTTAAAAATAGTCGCGCAAAATTGAAAAAAGGAAAGAAAATAATTTTTCTTTTTTAACTAGAAACGTTGTGTGTTAATTGAAAATTGAAAATAATTACGTATATAAATAGATACGTTTTGAAGGATAAAACCAACGAATTTTTTTAAATGATATATTTCGATGCTACACGTCCTAATCAATATAAATCTGTTTAAAATTTATTGTATCATATATATATATATATATATATATATATATATATATATATATATATGTGTGTGTGTGTGTGTGTGTGTGTGTGAAAGAAGTTGTTTCTAAATATAATGACAATGCAGTGTTGCAGAACAACACCCTTGTGTTCAGAACACGCTCGGAAAAGTAAATACTGCTAACACTGAAAGATTTCAATAGTTTTTAATTATAAACATTTTTTATCAGTATAATGTCTCCCATCGAAATAGTAATGCGGTGCTTGAGTCTAAAATTTCCGAGGCATATCTCATCTTCAAAAGGTTAAAAATACATTTACGTTTTGGTAGTGTGTTTATGCTGAAAGCCAGAAATGCGAAATAGACATTTCACAGTGAAAACAGGTGCGCATGCTTGTTTTTTTTTTTCGGAAATGTGAGTCGACACATACAAATACATGTACACACGTATACATACACCCACACACATATATATATGTATATATATACATATATATGTATATATATGGAGAGAGAGAGAGAGAGAGAGAGAGAGAGAAAAGGGAAAAGGAGAAAAAAGAGAAAAGGGTTTAGGTTAATAATTTACTTTAAATATTAATGCACATTCCAATGGTAATGTATTGAAATAAATTATTTTCAGAAAATTTTCATTTCTTAATTTTTTTATACTCTATTGACTTACACTTTTTTTATGAAGGTAAAGCTTGAAGTTTTTACATTTATAATATATATATATATATCCCTCTCTCTCTCTTTTTCTGTCTGTCTGTCTGTCTGTCTGTCTGTCTCTCTCTCTCTCTCTCTCTCTCTATATATATATATATATATATATATATATAAATTATGTATACCGTCTTCACAGGGTTTTTAGCATTTTTGAATTAATTTCCATGTTAAGGCCACAGGGTAGACAACAAAGCAACCAAACCCTAAGCAAAATTCATCCCAGAGCAAGAGAACTAAAAGGTAAGAAACAAATAAAAAATACCGAAATTTGCCTAGTGTCCTGGCAGACCAGTTTTAGTTCAGTTGCTTGTGGATCAATTTTGCTTAGGGTTTGGTTGCTTAGTTGTCTGCCCTGTGGCCTTACCATGTCATTAAATTTTAACTATAGAATAGTATTATGATCTTACAAAAAGCCTTCAAATTTTTATGAAGTTTCGTTTGTTACATGATAAGGGCTGCCCTCTTTTCATGTAAGTATAAAAATAGAGAGATTAGTTGAAATGAAAATAAAATGAGAGAAAGCAAAAATCGAACCTTGGATATAAGTTTTAAGAACAATAGGTTTAAATGGAATGTCCATTAAATTTTTAATTCTGATGAAATAAATAATAAATAAACTATTCAATTGTTAGAAAGAATGTGGATAATAAAATATGGGTTAAATAAATTAGATATGTAGGTTGAATTCCTTTGTGAAAACAACAAAGAAAAAATAGGTTATTGGGAAATCATAATGTCGGAAACGTGCAAGTCGCACATGTTGGTGGCAGGTGAGTTTGGTCACGTGGCCGGACATGCATGGATTTCTCAATATAGGAAGTGAGAGTTAGTTAGTTAGTTAGTCAGTGAAAAACTCAGATGGAGTTTGACGATAGTCTGGAGCTTGGAAGTCGAACGTCTAGGAAGCGAGACGGTCACTTTGAAACTTAATATGTGAAGCTTTGAATTCTTGGACGCAAAGCCCCAACCGGTCAGGGAAGAATAAATGTTCAATGTGTTTTTATAACTGCCGTCTCCTGTGTCCATCATTACATGAAAAGGGCATTGTCTATTTATGTGTACAAACTATTTGAAATTCATCATCTAAAAAATATATGTGTTAGAAAGTAAATGTGTCTATTTATGTTATACAAACATTCCCGTTCATACGAACTGTCAAAGCATAAATGCAAACCTCTCAATTATCGGTCTGTCTATCTAGATAGCGAATCACCTCTCAAAGTTTTTTATATGTACACCCTCTCTCTCTCTTTATATACACCTGTTAATGTCTCCATATCCTTCGGCCAGTGTCCTGGGACTTTTCGGCCACCCTGTATATATATATATATATATATATATATATATATATATATATATATAGATAGATAGATAGATAGATAGATAGATATACCACTTTTTTTTTGGTAATATTATAAGTTCAAAATTTCTAATACAGACTCGTTGGAAAGGTAATGACCTGGATTGTGTATTAGTTATGTGATGTTTGTCATCGAGATCATTAAGGGCGCACAATAATAAACTAATCACCCAGAGCCTATTTTTGGCATTGTTTTACAACCATAAATTGTTTTAATCGTAGTTATTTTTCTCCAAGTTTTATACATGAATTACAAAATATCTGATATTTCCCAAAACCCCAATCCTTGAGAGTGGAGACTATAACTTTGTAATATTGTTTTAAACGATTTTAATAACCGTAAAAGGAAACTTGATTCCAAATATTTCTCATATGTTATATCGCCTTCTTTGGTTTTCATACATCTAGTAAATTTCAGAGGGTGTAAAGAATATTTTATATTGAAGATATTCATAATCGTACCCTATTTCAAAAAGAAGGAGGTATAACGTGCGAAATATTTGGAATCAAGTCTCCCTTTGCTGTTATTTCAAATCATTTGAAACCATAGCAGCAAGTTTTAGTATTCCCTCCATCAAGGCCAGGGATTTTAGCGATATATATATATATATATATATATATATATATATATATATATATATATATATATATAATACATTACACATCAAGTGAGCTTCAAAGCCAAATCACAACGTAATATTAAGAAAATAAACAAATATTTTACTTGTTTGAAATTTATCACAAATATATTTCAGAGGTATCCTCCATCTTCACTATGTTGTTTCTTGTTTTTCTGTTCTTCTTCCTTGCCAGATACTTGATGCGTAATTTATTTTATTCAAATTAAAACAACGTTTCTATAGGAATTCTCATTTTTTTACGTTATTCTAGCGTTGCGCACGCACAGTTCAAACATTTTAAAATACAACCGCCAGAAACAAAGCGCGGCTTTTCACAGGCTGCTTTCTTCAAATTTACAACATGGCAAGGAAGAAGAAAAGAAAAAAAAAGAAAAGATACAACACACTGAAGATGGAGGATTCTTCTGAAATATATTTGTGATAAATTTCAAACAAGTACACTATGTTTATTTTCCTAATATCACGTTGTGATTTGGCTTTCAAGCGCACTTCATGCGTAATTTATTTTATTCAAATTAAAACAACGTTTCTATGGGAACTCTCATTCTTTGACAATATATATATATATATATATATATATATATATATATATATATATATATATATATATATATATATATATATATATATATATATATATATATACAGTAGCGTCCAAAAGTTAAGGAATGGTCGATCATTTTATTTTAAACGGCTTTTAACTTTTTTTTTTATGAGAAACGGAAAATATTTGGTGAATTTTCCAATGTTTAATAATGATAGTTGAATAAAAAAAAATTTCTTTTGGATTTTGAATATATATTAGTTTATTACATATAAACAAACTGAATTACATTACTGGTGTCCAAAAGTTAAGGAACGGGGGAAATTATTAATGAAAAAACAAAGAATCCTTTCAGCATTTAATGAAAAGCCCCTTGTTTTCAATCACATTATTGCATCTTTTGCTGCAAGACAGAACTAATTGTTCACATGTTATAGGTGAGATATTTACCAGGATTTTTTCATACCTTCCAATAAATCATCAGTATTTTTCTTTCTGTGATCTTATCCACCAATATATTCCCAAACATTTTCAATTAGTTTAAGGTCAGGTCTCTGAGCTGGGCAATCCATAACGCAAATATTGAATCTATTTAGCTCTTCTAAAACTATTTTTGCTTTATGGCACGGTGCGCTGTCTTGCATAAAGAAAATCGGAAAAATTAGGAATGTTCTCTAATCAATTCTCTGTGCATTCAGGCATTTACTTTCCCATGAATCTTCATAAAGGGTTCAGTTCCTTTTAAAGATATCATGCCCCATACCATTATACTACCTCCTTCAAATTTTATTATACTTTTAACGCACTTACGGGAATGTCTTTCTCCATTTTTTTCTTCCGACATGTTGGCTTTTTTCTGATCCGAAAAGAGTAAATGAATCTTTTCCCATTGTTTTCTTCCAAAAACAAATATTTTCAGTAAATAACAACCTGGTATTTTTATTTGTACTAGGAATTAAAGGCTTTGAGCATTGACCTTTTGAAAATAATCGAACTTCGTTTAACCCTCGTGTTATGGAGACGCCTACTAATTAAAATAGACGGGTGAGTGAGATATATAAAGGTATCAATCACCAATACCGGGGAAGTCCGGAACCACCGTCAACTAGGCAAGACGCTTATGCTGCCCCCAGTAAAACATGCAACACGTCATCTGCCGGAATATCTCCAACTGAAGTATATTTGAAGACATGTAAATATGTATATAACTTTTCTTCCTAATATATTATTGTATGCCTTTCTTTCGTGTTCTGGTTAATTATTTGTGCAGACACAGCACTTCGTTTGTCTGGAAATTTTTTTGCCAGTTTCGGATGTAAACTCCCGGGATATCGAAGCCGCTGTTTTAAAGCGACCAGAACGAGATGGTCGAGTGATTTTTCTCTTCTCCCTCTTAGTTGTTATACGGGGGCGGCCCGATATTTTACTTTTCAGTCAATGGTAAACCTTTTTCTTTATTTTCAGTAACCCAAAAAACAACGCTTTTAGACCTGTTCAATATTTTTGCAATCCCCGCATGGTCTTTTTTTTCATCATAATGGTCACAAATAAGCTGTTTTTCTTGTATAGATATGTTCTTTCGAATATTCGGAGTCAACATGTTGTTAAGTTGTTATTAAAATTGCTAAAGTTTGTATTAATTTTTCTCCGTTCCTTAACTTTTGGACGCTTGTAATTTAATTAAACTTATTTATATGTAAAAAAACAAACAAACTATTATGTATTCAAAATCAAAAATATAACATTTTTTTTATTTAACTACCATTATTCAACATTGGAAAATTCAGCAAAACAATTTCCCCCCTTTTCATAGATAATGTTAGAAGCCACTCAAAAGAACGATAGGAAAAATCCGGAAAAAAGAATTATTCCATTTACGTATTTGGCCCATCTTTTTATTTTTATTTATAGCTTTATTTTGCTTTTTGTTCTTATCTCTATATTCTTCTTGTTCCTCCTCTTCTCTCCCCCCCCCCGAACTAAGTCCCTATATCTTGTACACGACCTGACCTCAAAAAAGCGACCGGTCAAACTTTATGATTCTTTGATTCTACTTGAAGAGATATCTATCTATATACATGTATGTATGCTTATGTGTGTATATGTATATATATGTTTTTTATATATATATGTATGAGTATATGTATGTATATATGTGTGTGTATGTATATTTGTATGTATATATACATATGTATGTTGTGTGTATGTGTGTGTTTGTATATGTGTGTTCATGTGTATATGAGGATGAATATGCACATATGTCCCACCCCACTTCCTACCACTTACCACTACCTAATCTCCCTAACACTTCGCCCCACTAAAAAAATAATATAAACTTCTAATGAAAAGGTTTTCACCAGACTCTGAATTATTTCGATGGACCTAAAACAAATTTAAACAAGCACTTGCCTGAATTCGGATATATACACAGCTATGCGGATTAGCCAGTATATGGCTTGGAAATTATTACCAAACGGATGTAAAGAACGTATAATATGGATTTTACCAAGCAAGTTGGATCAACAAAAACATTCATATCCTTTTTCTGCAAATCCTCCTGCTACAGGACTTCTGACAAATGTATTATTTTCACTTTGACTTTCCATGTCTCACTGACTTTAGCAAATAGGGTGCATACCTTTATAACTATTTGCTAATATTTTCTCTCCTCTGATGAGATGGTAGACATCGAAACCCTATAGGTTAAGGAGATTAATTTTCTAAAGCATTCTTTGTCTCGCTTAGCATAATAAAAATTCTTTGATATGAAACTCAACCACTTCATTTCATTTCAATGAGAGTTTTTTGAAATTCATTGAATTACAATTTAGTTTATTTGCTCTATCTTGCATATCGAGCAACTTTTGATTTAGATGGGATAACTTATAGAATATTACTGCCAGTAATATTTTGTAAACCTACAATCTCACGTTTACACATAACCACTGATTGTTAAATAAAAAAAAAACTATTCCGAAGTATATATATATATATATATATATATATATATGTTTGCGAAAGAAAACCAGAATAACAAGAAATATTACATAGGTATGACTTCCTTAGATTTCAAAACTCGATATTATGACCACAAAAGTACATTCAACAACAAAAAACACCGTATGAAAACAACGCTAGCAAATAAATACTGGGAACTCAAGGAAAGCGGACATTCGCCGGTAGTCGAATGGAAAATGATAAGACAAGCTACCACGTGTAGGGACGTAGACGACCCATGTAGATTATGCCTTCATGAAAAATTATCTATCCAGTACTTTAAAGAACCCCAGCATCTATTAAACTGTAGAAGAGAAATACCGAACAACTGTGTTCACAAGATAAAATTTACTCTAGGATAGCAATACAAAATAGTTTTAAAACTGACAAAAACAATAGAAAATAAACAAACAAATAAATAAATTAAATAAACATGAATATACATAAACGATCACACATATATGTATGTATATATATATGCATATATACATGTTTATATATAAACTAAAAAAAAACCTAACCTAGATTTACAACAGGTCAAGAAACTAGATATCCAGGCTAAATAGAGCACACACAAAGGAACAGGTCAACCAGAGGTCAAATAGACCTTTGCCCGATAAGTGCATGTTCATTGGTTGATAGGAAGGGCGCGCTGGATACTAGAAAGCTGATTGGCTAACCGAAATCTCAATAGAAGGTGCGTATATAAAAACAACAGACAACCACAAAATTCTAGCATAAGCCTGAAGAGTCCCAAAGTGGATGAGACGCGGAATATTCGGTGTAGCTTAATCGCCATATATATTTTATAACTTACTATATATATATATATATATATATATATATATATATATATATATATATATAGAGAGAGAGAGAGAGAGAGAGAGAGAGATAGAGGGGAGACAGAAAGAGAGAGAGAACATAAATAGATAGAACGATAACTTGCCATGATACACTTAGACAAACTTTTCACCCGCTTCACTTGCGTATTTCGGCTTGGACACGTCTCGTCTACTTGATGTCTTACCAGCATTGTTACAAAAAAGTTCGTCTGGAAGCCACTTGGTTTCACCGATATTCTTCATGCGATCATCTCCACCTCCTACATGTCACATGTCAAGAGATGGCCCTCGTTATATAACAGGTAGACACGAGTGTTTCAATAAATACAGTCATCATCTGAGACACATTATCATATTTTTAAAAGTAACCTGTACGAAGGCTTAATCTAGTGATAATATTGATTTCTTACGATTATTTCTAGGCTAAAACTGAATAAACAAACGAAGGCATGTGCGAAATTTAATGACGTTTAATTTCGAAATCGTTAACACCTTTCAGCTCTCACAGGTGTTTCAATTCTCTATCATCAATTACTTTGGAACAACGCACGCTTAATCAATGAATAATCTCAAATAATCTGAAGATATTTTCGCAGTGGAAGGAATAAACATATAACGTTTATCTCTTTCTTTATAGTAATTAATATTATGTGTCATTCGGTGCGAATCGTTAAATCGTTGTTTGCGTCTTATGGTGTCTCACTGAGCGTTGTTGGGCCTTTTTATGAAAACACCGTACATTTTTTTTTTGTAAAAAATTGGTTTGTGGATTAAGTTGGTTTTAATAACTTGCTTTATATAGGCCACAATCATGTTTATACACCAGTTACAGCCGAAGTTAAGTGATGTTGAGTCTGTATTTAAATGGGTGAGAATTTGTTAATAGCTATTTGTGCTCAAGATATGCTGTAGTAGGCCTGTGGTTAAATACAATGACTCCACAACTCAATCTTCACTCTTCAATCCTGCAGTCCAATGCACTTCTGTCAGCAATTGCTTCTGCCAAACAAAAAAGACACCCTCTCTCCCAAATACAGGCTTTTTATAGGACAAAACCGTCCAAAGTTATTTGCATACTCTTCCCATGATCTCTAGTCTATAAATAGACGCAGTGACCATTCTCTTCTTCTTCTTTCACTCTCTGAAGCGGGCGTTGCACGATTTTTTTTTTTTTTTACTACAAGGCCTCAGAGGATTAACAAAACTCATCCACTATTCATCATCCATTAAATTTCTCGAAGAGCAGATAAAAATACAAGTCAAGTCATTAATCCAGGACCTCCCCCCAAATAAAAGGAGGTAACCTTATTATAATATACCAATAAAACCCTTGCTCCAGTATTGAAACATTTCATTTTTACTGACCATAGAAAATGTAGTATCAGAACAGGTATTACATTTTGGTTTTGAGCCAAAAAGCCAATAAGTTTTATGAACTTAATGTTGCAAACATTTTGTGTTTTATTTAGCCCATAGATGACATATTTCAGATACGAGTATTTTTGAAAGCAAGAAAAATAAAACAAACTACCGCATGGTTGTTGGAGAGTAAGGTTTTTTTTTGTAGATGGTTTTGAAATGGTGTACTCGGCGAAAAGTGGTCAATAAGAACTACGAATGATGGCTTTTTGGATTATTGGGTTGCACAGTTGCAATGAAATTCCTCAAGGTTTTTGGAGAGAGTTTTATTCGTTCCCTATAAAAATTATATCTAAACAATAAACAGGATACTGGCAATTACTACAACGTAGAGTCACAGAGGATTAGTTAGTATTACTAACTATGGGGTTGTTTCAAAATAGTTAAACTTCTCAAATTGAGTTCTTCGCAACGATTGTATTTCAGTAATAACAATAACAATAAAACCCGCCTTTCGCATATGTATCCAATATTATTCCATATCTAAACTGGTGAACCCACCACAAGCCTTTCGCCTTTAGGTAGGACACGAAAAGAGTCTCATATCTCATTGGTCCCGTAATATCAACCAACTCCTAACCCCTGTCCTATCGACACTGTATTGCATTCCTCTTTCTGTTTTAATGGAATGTGCTCTGATGAAATTATAGCAATTCTATTCCCTAACAAATCCATGTATCAAGAAAATTTCCCCCCTTCAACTTTTAGCTCTCTAGATGCTTCATTACCTTCTACTCTAATAGCTTATTTGCTCAGAACAAACATTTTAGAATTCTCCCTGATTCCTGCCTTACTGTCAGTGCTAACACGCAAAAGTTTAAATGTAACATGAACAAACATCTCGCTGCTCAACTCTTAACATAGTCTACTGTAGACATAATCCCAAATATACCGTAACGTCCAAGTGGCAATATACCTTGCTTAGAGTGTGCAAGAGTTAAAAAATAGCTCATGTTGCAATATTTTTTTAACTATAATGGAGTATCATCCCGCACAGTCTGGAGATTCTATTTCTAAACGATACAGCTAGGAACTGACGAATCAAATTAATTCAGGTTCAGCTACCAACCAATCAGAAACCAGAATCGCTCCATAAATATTAAATGTTTCTGTAGAAACTTCGCATATGTTTTCTTCACGTCAATACGGAAAGAATCTTTACTCTATGGATTCCAACTTGAGAGCTGTCAGTCACCTCCAGGACTTATGTAGAACAACTAACCATTGGAAACTGTTCTGTCTACTGAGAACCAGTCACCTCAGGACTTGTGTAGGACAACTAACCATCGTAAACTGTTCTGTCTACTGAGAACCAGTCACCTCCAGGACTTGTGTAAAACAACTAACCATCAGAAACTGTTCTGTCTACTGAGAACCAGTCACCTCCAGGACTTGTGTAGAACAACTAACCATCAGAAACTGTTCTGTCTACTGAGAACCAGTCACCTCCAGGACTTGTGTAAAACAACTAACCATCGGAAACTGTTCTGTCTACTGAGAACCAGTCACCTCCAGGACTTGTGTAAAACAACTAACCATCAGAAACTGTTCTGTCTACTGAGAACCAGTCACTCCAGGACTTGTGTAAAACAACTAACCATCAGAAACTGTTCTGTCTACTGAGAACCAGTCACCTCCAGGACTTGTGTAGAACAACTAACCATCAGAAACTGTTCTGTCTACTGAGAACCAGTCACTCCAGGACTTGTGTAGAACAACTAACCATCAGAAACTGTTCTGTCTACTGAGAACCAGTCACCTCCAGGACTTGTGTAGAACAACTAACCATCAGAAACTGTTCTGTCTACTGAGAACCAGTCACCTCCAGGACTTGTGTAAAACAACTAACCATCAGAAACTGTTCTGTCTACTGAGAAATAGTCACTCCAGGACTTGTGCATAAGAACTAACCATCAGAAACTGTTCTGTCTACTGAGAACCAGTCACCTCCAGGACTTGTGTAGAACAACTAACCATCAGAAACTGTTCTGTCTACTGAGAACCAGTCACCTCCAGGACTTGTGTAAAACAACTAACCATCAGAAACTGTTCTGTCTACTGAGAACCAGTCAGTCCAGGACTTGTGTAAAACAACTAACCATCAGAAACTGTTTTGTCTACTGAGAACCAGTCACTCCAGGACTTGTGTAAAACAACTAACCATCAGAAACTGTTCTGTCTACTGAGAACCAGTCACCTCCAGGACTTGTGTAAAACAACTAACCATCAGAAACTGTTCTGTCTACTGAGAACCAGTCACTCCAGGACTTGTGCATAAGAACTAACCATCAGGAACTGTTCTGTCTACTGAGAACCAGTCACCTCCAGGACTTGTGTAGAACAACTAACCATCAGAAACTGTTTTGTCTACTGAGAACCAGTCACCTCCAGGACTTGTGTAAAACAACTAACCATCAGAAACTGTTCTGTCTACTGAGAACCAGTCACCTCCAGGACTTGTGTAGAACAACTAACCATCAGAAACTGTTCTGTCTACTGAGAACCAGTCACCTCCAGGACTTGTGTAGAACAACTAACCATCAGAAACTGTTCTGTCTACTGAGAACCAGTCACCTCCAGGACTTGTGTAGAACAACTAACCATCAGAAACTGTTCTGTCTACTGAGAACCAGTCACCCCCAGGACTTGTGTAGGACAACTAACCATCAGAAACTGTTCTGTCTACTGAGAACCAGTCACTCCAGGACTTGTGTATAACAACTAACCATCAGAAACTTTTCTGTCTACTGAGAACCAGTCACCTCCAGGACTTGTGTAGAACAATTAACCATCGGAAACTGTTCTGAAACTAAACGTGGCTTACACTTCTAGAGACACATTCAAATCATTCAACAATAATAATTGAATATTTGATACAAGGCAGTCAGTGAGTCTGTGTGTGCTGATGAGAGATGTGGGAGGAGTAAGGAAGTCAGAACACCAAAGTTTATTCGCCAAATAAAGAATTTCATGAATAAGGACCGTAGTGTGTCTATAGAGGGGATAAGGGCACAGGGTCTGTCAGTGTGGGAATCGTACACACAATTATTTGCAAGGAATTGAAGATGCAAAAGATTTGCGCGAAATTTGTCCCATCGGTACTTAGTAAATATCAGAAAGTAAGACGATCATCCTGGGCATCAAGACGGATCCTCAATCTCACTATAGTCAAGACCTTACTTCTTGTGACTTTTGGCTATGGAAGAACTTTAGAGGCTGTCATGAGATAATTGAGAAGATGAAAGAGGCGATGGCGAAGGTCATTGACACGCTCACAGAAGAGGACTTTTAATGGGACTTTCTAGAAGTTCTTGGAACGGTGTCAGTGGATTGTAGCCGGAGGAGATTACTACAAAGGAGAATACAGTTTCATGTGTGTACTATCAATAAAACGATTATAGCAGATAGGATTAGTGAATCTCTTGACAAAGGTTTCCTTTCCAGGGCAATTGCTCTTGACATATCGAAGGCCTTCGATAAGGTATGGCATGAGGGTCTACTTCACAAGATTTCCAGCTACGGTATTACTGGAAATGTTTTCTCAATCATTTAATCATTTATATCCGATAGGTTCATAAGAGTAGTGGTCGATGGGCAGAAATCAGAGGCCCACCTTCTTAATGCTGGAGTCCCTCAGGGGTCCATCCTGGGCCCAACTCTCTTCCTGATCTACATCAATGATCTCCCAAAACACATACTTAAATCATTCGTTGATATCTATGCTGATGACACGACCATCTATGGCAGCACATCAAAGGCTGTAAATGAGAAAGTTCTCTCTGCTTCTCTCTCCTCTGATCCTGAGCACGTGGTACAATGGGGAAGATGTGGCTGGTCACATTTAATGCATCTAAAACCAAGCTTCTATCTTTACATCATCAACACTCTGATCCCCATCTGGCATCAACTGAAATGGATGGCTCTCGTCTTGGAGAGGCTCCATTTTTTGACAAGCTTCTGGGTTTGACCTTTACTCCTGATCTGAAATGGAACACGTACATCAAATCTGTTGCCAGGGACGCTGGGAAAATGGTGGGATCCTTCTATCGCTCCAGAAGATATCTCACTACTGATACTATTCTCTATCTGTATAAAAGCCAAGTACGTCCAGGGATGGAGTACTGTTGCCACATCTGGGCTGGAGTTGCTAAAAACAGCCTATCCTGCCTTGACGGAGTACAAAATAGACTTCGTGGCTTAGTGGGGGATGCCCGTTTCTCTTCCCTGCAACCTCTCTCCCACAGAAGAGACGTTGCGAGCCTGTCTTTATTTTATCGTTATTTCCATGGCAGGTGCTCGTCTGAGCTCCAATCCCTCGTCCCCCCCTCGCCAATCTTTCACTAGAAACAACCGTCTGGCTGAAACTACTGTCAATAATTTTCCCCACTCTTTATCTGTGCCTTACTCCAAACGTAGATTCCATGAGCAAAGCTTCTTTCTGAGAACTGCACGCCAGTGGAACTCTCTGTCGCTTGCCTGTTTCCCACCTGACTACAACTTGGACGTCTTCATGTCCAACATAAACAAACTCCTGACAAACCGCCCTCTTTAGTAAGACACTCTATCAAACCCCCCAATACTAATGATTACTACAATACCATCTCATTGATTACTGTACACGCAATAACCCTTATCCCTGAGTGGCCTTCGTGCCTTGATAAGTGGTGTCCCCCATATAAAAAAGTGCGCATACACAAAAAGTCCGTAAACTTATTTAAGGTACATCATATATCTTTTATTGTTACTTCTCCTGATATTGAGGAGTGGTCATTTGGCCTAATAATACCTTTTATTACAATTATAACGTTTTCTAGAAATGTATCGACTACTTACAGGGCAGACAGCATGAAAGTTGACAACATTCCTTACTGGATAAGTTTCCGTTGTTCAAACTAGATTTGAACGACATACCTGGGTTGTCAATCGGCGTCGTTAACCACTTAGTAATCATCACATCCTTGCTTCGGCTGTTGCTGTTATTTTTATAATTTCTACTTGTGCATTATAATGACATATCTACAATTTATCTTTTTTTTTAAATGTAAATTGCACAGGAGTAGTAACATATCAGAAAGGACAAGTCATTACAATAATGACCTTAACTACTGATTTTATGGCCGGAGTAATGGGAAGATCCCAATAGAGCTAAGTAGTTTTTGCTATGTAGAAATTAACTGAATTCGAACTTGGGACACCCAGTTTATGTATCCATGTTGTTAGCTAATTTGCACCTATCACCTCTTTATGCGGCTTTATTGTTGTTGGGTCCGAAAAATCAAGCTCTGAAGAGAAAAGGAGAAACTAGTATCAACATTTTAACACGTCTTTTTGCTGCTTATCTATTAAGCAGCATTCATGATGATGTTTTGCTGTTGAACTTCATTTCCACGATATCTTTCTGTTTAGAATTTTTTCTAGAAGATATCAGGTATTTACGAGTAGGATCACGTAAAGGTTGCCAATGTTCTGAAGTGAAATTGTTTTTGAATTACGAACTGTATTTGAACAGGTTGTAAATCCTAATCTTCAACAATTGAGCCACCATCATCTCCTGCTGTTGATGCTGTTGAATCTGTTTACCCGATATGAAGATAGACATTTACGTCACGGCGTTATTTTTTGAATCAGTTGATTTTTGTTGGCATTCGTCTTCCTTATATCTCTCTAGTTAGAATTCCCTCTAGAAAAATTTCGGGCATTTTTTTTTTTTTTTTTTTGCAAACATTTTGAAGTAAACTTGTTTTTGTGGAACGAATGAGATTTGAACACCACACCCAGGTTGTCATCCGATATCGTTGCTGTTGCTGTTGTTCTTACTACTTGTGCATTATAAGGTCATAGCTACGACTTTTATAAAAATTACCTTATTCTAAATGGAAAATATATTCCTTCTCTGATGTGTTTCCTTCCTTTTATTGAACCGTATCTTTCGGAGATTTCCTTACAATTGGCGCTCCAATAGAGTAATCCATTTTGCTCATCGGATAAAATAGAAATAACTAATATCGATTTCTGTTCTCTCTCCTCGGGATAATGCTGAAGTTAAGTCGACACGTGCAATTCATAAAATAAATTACCATTATCTCAAGGCGATTCCTATAGCAAGCCTGCCAGCTACCCAACAAACAAGCAAGACTGGCGGCGAACATGTCGTAATCGCAAGTAATACTAAATATTTATCAATAATTGAAATATCCAGTAAATAAGTATTTATGAGACTTGATTTTCATATAGCTTTGTTATAAGTTATAATTAATTATTAATTGAGGAATTAAGTTATTATACTTATTTAACGTTGGAATTAGTACCAACAAAAATAAAATCGATTTATAAAATTATTAAAAAGTATATACGTGGTTTGGTGTTTTCCCTACTTTGTTAATAGTGTCTGCATTTGTACAGGTTTTTAGTATTAAGCTTTTGCAGAGTTTATGTTACCGAATTCTCGAAACGATTATTAATAATGTGTATTATTTTGGATGCGTCGGCGAATTTTTTCATCGTGGATGTTATTATCGTTCTGTTGTAGCTTTTCTATGGTACATATCAAATACTTGGATTTCTTTGAAAACGAAAATAGGATGAGCGAAAAAATATTCTAATCCATATTTTATTAATTATAACACTGAAACTCAATGAGTACATATAATTATACTCACACCATAATTCATTCATTTATGTGGTTTACTGCGGGGTACAGGTATTGACGGCTATAGCTCTCCATCGATCTGTTTTCTTCGAGGCATCATAACTTCTTAGTTGCTCATCATTTTTTTATGTGGGCCAGGTGTGAACGTATGTTTCTTCTACCTACGATCTTTATCGGTATTTTTTGCTAGTAATCAGAGAGTATTTTGATGAAGACCAGATTCCATCTGTCTATAAGGGTAATCCTTACCGAGCGAGGTGTTCTAATTTAGAAGCCTATTCACCCTTTCTCGAATAAAAGGGTTGTACAGCCAGTAGGGTGCAGTTTCTTTCTGTCTGAGCAGTGCTCATACTAGGTGATTGTTCTGACCATTGTACTCAGAGGTATCTTCTGCTCAACACAACGAAATAAGAAGCATTTCTGTTTGCTTCCATATTACATTAGTCACCTGCTTTGCACGTCTTTTTGTTACCCTGATCGGGGGCTAAGTGGGTTCTCGACCATGCCACAAAGACTAGCGGAAGGATGAAGGCGTTTTTCTTTGACAGTAGTATTGTCTCACAACATCTACGCCATAATACTTTCTTTTCATATATTGTTGTTACGTTGTCGTATCATAAAATGAGCGTTTGTTGTATATTGGTTGAAATTGGAATGGAGATGATATATTAAAACGTGTTTATTTATAAAAGTTTGTGTGTTTGATTATCTTATCAAAGTTAATGTCGTTTGTGTGTGATCATCTAGTGGTCTTTCTATTACATATATTCATATGCTGTCAAGTGTGAATATGTGTGTGACATGTCATTTGAACATATCTTCTGTGCGTCCATCTAGAAATTCTCGTCTGGGAGGGAGACTTGATACCTGTTTTTGGGGATGAAGATTTATTTCACACCAAGACAAGAAATTGGTTCTATAGTTCATTTTACTTTCCCAGATGTCTTGCAGAAGGTGGAGAGTGAATTTGGCCTGTGGTTTCTTCTTCTAGGTCTTATTTCTACCACATCAGCGTTCGTTCCCCACCCCCAGCGAAGGGGAGGGGTCAACGGCAAAGCCGTCCGCTGTCTTCCAAGTCGCAACCAAATCTCCTCGATTCAGCTAACCTGATCACATGACTTACACGCAATCCAATCAGCTGATCTTAACTTCCTGTCAACGTGTCTACACTGTAATTCACACTTTCCCTCCTCTTTCTCTCTCTCTCTCTCTTTCTCTCTCTCTATCCATTCTCTAACATTGTGAAATATTTAAAGTATTTCAGTTTCTCGAATGAATTTGTGGTGTAATCGAATTCGTCTTCGAGCACGTACAAATTTTGTGTACACGATAATTAAACTTGTTTTGCCGTACTACCATACGCGTACGTACGTTAAACGTAACACGGCATTAACATATAGATGTTTTTTTTTTCTGAAATCAGAAATCTTGCGAAAATATAGAAATATATAGAGAAAGAAAGAAATAGAATACGTAACCTATTTTTTGGTTTTCTTTTTTACAAATGTATTAAGGTTGTTCGAACAACGGTTCTCATCTTGAATGCTGTACTACAATAACATAAGGAGCAAAATCCTACGACGTGGAATTTAAATTCTTAGATATCTCTTGGAATGTCACGGGTTCTTTGCTTTGTCATCTAACTAGCTTCACGTGCGCATTCTTGGCAGCGTCGCGGAAATCTTTAATTGTTTTTTTTTTCACATTATTATTATAATTCGGCGACAGATCAGAAAAACCGTGTTACAAAATAGTCATTAGAATAATTGAAAAAAAAAGGTATAATAAAACAGCAGTGAACATACTGCTGACTAACTCTCTCTCTCTCTCTCTCTCTCTATCTATCTATCTATCTATATATATATATATATATATATATATATATATATATATATATATACTAGCAGGCCACCCGGGCGTTAGCCTTGAGCCCCTTGAGGAGCATAACCCATCTACGACTTTGTAGATGCTTTTGTAGCGGGGAGTTCCTTTTTCGAGGTGAAGGTGCTTACCCCACGCTCAACATACAGCACCTAGCCTTCCCAAATGATCACCCATCCGGTACTGACCAGGCACAACGTTACTTAACTTCGGTGATCTGATGCGAACCGGTTTGTCACCGCGATTGTGCCGTACACACAATACGCTTATATATTATATTAAAATTCATACAGAAACTGAGACATATGCATCCGGTTACTATGTTTTTCCTAAATAGAACTGAGATCGAAATCCAAACCTGAAAACAATGACTGAAGAACTGTATCCATTAGACCACTTTGACAGCATCTTTATGAAGTCTTTTCTTACATACTTATTCTTAAAATAAGGAATCTCATAGAAACTATTCACGCATTCGTGAAACAGTAAGCCAAATATCAGATAACTCCACACTTACAAAGTGTTCAATTTTTACTCCTTATCGGGCCGTATTTTCCGGATTTAAACTGATTAAAAAGTTTTCGACATGTCTGGATACCCTAATACTAAACTGCAAGTCTGCAGATCAAACATTCGTTTAATATATGGGTTGTGAAGTTTTCTCACACACATTCTCACTTATATATACATATATATATATATATATATATATATATGTCAAAGGTGTCAATATATATATATATATATATATATATATATATGTGTGTGTGTGTGTGTGTGTGTGTGTGTGTGTCCAGCGAGAGTAAAATATTTTTTTAAATATTTCATTGCGTATATATATATATATATATATATATATATATATATATATATATATATATATATATATATATATATATATATATTGTATTTACTATAAACTTTACAGGCAAATATCAGGCAAGGATAAAACATGTAGAAACATGCATGAATATGATTACATGTAACACGTAATTGTTAACTAACGATGGTCATCCCATGAGAACACTGAAAGCTTTTAATAGAGAATGAAAATGAATGATTCAAAGAATATGCAAATTAGCCAGATCTTTGGCAGACGAATGCAACTCGATGACCTATATATAGCAGAGTTGTTTTTATTTTCTATAAATAGGAAATGAGTTTTTAATATGAATATCAATACACACGAAAAACCTTTAATTTATGGGAATATAGAAAAAATTTTGGAGGTCATAAAAATTAGAATGAAAAATTTCTCATTTAGACAGAAGCTGCAGAGGTTGTCTAAATTTATACATGTACTGACCTATTTATATAAAACACATTATTACAATTAAAGCCTGAATTACGCACAGATAAATTATCATTTTCATTGCTTTTCATTCAATTTTTATTTGACTACATTTTCACCAGTTTTTTTTTTTACTTTCTTTGGCTGTCAAATAATTTACGCTGCTAAAGTACAAAGTCCCCCTTTATTACATTGCCTACGGATATACTAATTTGTTATATATTGTTTTTTTTTAATATAGTTGCTTCTTAGTTCTCTTTTCAGGGATCGTTTTCGAATCTGCTCAGACATTTACTTGTTTTTTAGGTACTTTTTTATCTTAGCACAAACTAAAGGTTTTAGGCCCTGCTGAATAAGTGGTGAAGACAAGTAGTTTTCGAGATACGATATTCATTATGCACTGTAATTCACTGTTCTACACACGCTGAAAATACGTATCAAGGTTGAACTTGGGACATATAAAGGTGTTAGTCGATTTACCAATTTTTTGCCAATATTAACTGTTTTTAAAATGTTCACAATTGACAGGCTAAAAATAATAATCAGAAGTGTTCTATAGATCCAAATGCCGTATATATCAAGTTTCAAGTCTCTACACCAAATATTCAAGAAAGAGCTTGTTAAGAGGTTTCGCATACAAACGGACAACGTATATAAATAGATCGGTATGCTAGAACGTTTTACTCCTAAGTTCTAGGCAGAAACTTTTGATAAATAGAAAATAGTTAAATAAAAAGAACCATCTAATAAGAAACCAAATTCTTAATTAATGAACGCTCGTTTTTCAAAGAAATATTAAAATTAGTTAAGTTTCATGAAGTCGCTTGCGTATTCATCACTGATTATTATAAGAAGTATTTTTAATAGTTTTTAAAATAGAAAAATAAACTTTTAATATCAAAGTCAGCGCAGGAAACAAACTCAACTTTAGCGGTATACTAGCATGGTGCCCTGACGTTGCTCGGAATTGAATGATGATCAACAAACGTTTTACACTCCCATATGGTTAACGTAATCAAATTCAGTGAAATTGCGTTTTTTTTTTTAAATTAATCAATTGATTCTCTGCTCTAGTTGGGGATCAATCACAATGCATCGAGGGGAAGCTTACATGCCTCGAGCCATGACTCAATTAACAATACATTGTAGTCTACCTTGCACTGTAGAGAACCTAATGTTTATTATATATGTTTTTATATATATTGACTTGAATTAAAGATATAATGCAAAAATGTTTCAATTTCGCTCTAAACAGAAACATTCATTTCGAACGCGCTCCTGTCATATATAAAAAAAAAATCTATTGTTGATTTAATATGTCGGGCCTTTCGACTTGTGTAGTAATACAACATTTCTTATGCATTTGTGATGTTAGGCTGTGTAAAGTGTAAACTTTGACCCAAATCGCTTGTTCAATCTTTTCATCGGATGATTTCGATTATCGATTATCGATACCTATCGAAGACATTTCGATACCAAACATATATACGAACACTGCCAGAAATATGGACTTCAATTCGTGTGATATTTAATAAAAATTGTCTCAACCATTTTCAAATATGAACTCACAGACACACAGACACACATAGGCGAAGTTTTTGTTTTATATATAATTGTAGCGATAAAAGATATATTGAAAGAGTTACATTGTGTTCTCCGATGAGAGAAATTCTATGCAAAACTTAGGTTTTAACATTTGATTATATTTTATTTTATTTTTTTTGGCACTGTCGGTGGGGCATTAGAATACACCGGCTGCCTCCCTGCAGAGGGTAAAAGTCCCTCAATGGGGGTCCTGGATATGACCTTAAACTATATCCAGTGGTGAGGCCCCAGCTTGCGGGCTTTGAGGAGTGTGGAGCCACCCTTTAATTACCATTGCTCCCAGGTCCACTCTGACCCGGAGTGGTAGTACCTGTTAGGGTCCCAACTATGGGTTAAATAGAAACCGACGTGAAAACAACAAATATATTCTATTAAAAAAATTTTCTTCAAAATCTTTGGATTCGGCATTAAATAACCCGAAAAGGGTTGATATGCCGTAAAACAAAAACAACCAACCAACCAACATTTTATTTTTTCTATTTGTTAACTGTATTGAAATTATCTTTTCTATTGTATACTATTTTTTTTTTACATCCTTTGAGATGGGGCTTCGTAATTTGTTGTATTCATTTTTTCATCCTCATCTTTATAGTTGCTGTTCTTTCACCACGCGTCGACCAACTCATCCCCTGGCCTTCTTCATATGATTAACCGCGACATGAAAGGACTGCTAAGTCTAGTAACTGTATCCTCAGTAATTACTGCCTTCCATAGTTGTTGTTATCTCACCACGTTTTGGTCAACTAAAACTCTGGCCAGCTTTGGGTAGGATTGAAACCGCTTTCTTCAGACAATTATCACATTGAACGCTAGAGACCAAACGGCTTCTCCAAGGCAGTAATTACTGGGGATAGATTTACAAGACTCAGCATTCTTATCCCTTT
Source organism: Euprymna scolopes (assembly GCF_053919585.1). Taxonomy (NCBI): domain Eukaryota; kingdom Metazoa; phylum Mollusca; class Cephalopoda; order Sepiida; family Sepiolidae; genus Euprymna; species Euprymna scolopes. Next base: position 23,681,221 of record NC_136516.1, on the reverse strand, counting down.
GCGGTTAATCACATCAAGAAGGCCCGATGATGAATTGGTCGAACGTGGTTAAACAGCAACAAATATAAAGATGAGGATAACACTCCACAAAAGAATGAATTTATATATTATGTTGCTTATATATTTAATTCCTAGTACCTATTATATTTCTTAGAGTTGTGTAAATATTGCTTGATTCTGAAATACATTATACATTTTACTAAAGTTGAATTCAGCAGAGTTAGAAGTCAGTTTTCTAACTGATGTAGAGGTGATTGGGCTTTGTGTTTACATATATTGGATTAGCGTTAGAGATAAAAAAAATATGTAGAGAAAAGGCAAGGAGGGGAGGGAGGTAGACCGTTATTTGAGGAAGTCTAGGTAAAACTACTTTCAGTAGAATTCGAAAGCTGATGTAGGGATGTTGGGCTTTGTGTTTCCATATATTAGAGTAGGCTTAGAGATAAATATATTTTGAGAAATGGGAAAAAGGAGAGAGAGAGGGGGGTAGATTGTTATTTTTAGGAAATCTAGGCAAGACTACGTGTAAATTATGAGTTGTTTTTATCTCTGGAAATAAACACTCACTTAACAATGTCTTTTGTTTTAGAGTAATTATGGGGAATTTGAAATGATCTTCATTCTCTGCATAAATTTTCACTTTAAAGAGACGTAATACTCTTCAAAGTGCAAAATCATATTTTTATGGTTAAATGTACATCTAATATCCTTTCAATCAAATATCTCTTCTTTTATAGTGAATGCTTATAATATTGTCTTAATTGAATTTGCTAACTCCACTAGGATGGGTATACTTGAAAATTGATATTATACGAGGTGCCTTTAATAAGTTTCCAAACCTTTTTCGTATGAACACTTTTATTGAAACTCTAGTTCACATGCACTTGTTGTACCGTTCCAACAAATTCTAGAAGGCTCCATGGAAGTTCTGATGTGTGAGTGTGTCAATGACATTAGTCACAGCCTCTCTTATCTCCTCAATTCTTTCATGAGAGCAAGCTCTAAGATTTCCTATGAACTCAGGGAATGACCACAAATCACAAGGAGTAAGGTCTAAACTATTGGGTGGTTAAGGAATTGTCTTCATGCCCACAGTCTGTGACAATAATAGGATTGTTGAATAGTGCATTCGTGCAAATCTTCTGCATCTTCAGTTCATCACAAGTAATTGTGTGCACAGTTTCCACACTTATATCAAATAGTGCTCTTTTTGTTTTTATAGACACAGCGATCTTAATTCGTGAAATTCTGTATTTGGCCAATCAATTCTAGTGTTTTGACTTTCTTACTACTCCCACACTTCTCATCATCTCTCCCAGATTCCCTGTCTTCCTTGAATCTCTTATGCCACTCAATAACTAATATTACATCTATGCAAGATGACCCAAAAGCAGTCTGAAGCATTCAATACGTTTTTGTGGCATTTTACTAAGTTTAAAATAAAATTTTATTGCATATCGTTATTCTAAAATGTCCTCATGTCTAGATTGCATTTTTAAAATTCACCAGCTGTAATAATCAAGCTTTAGTCGAGTGTATTCCAATTCCTGCTGTAGCTGTTAATTTGAACCTGATATCATAAAAATACGTCAGTCATTTCATAACATAATTGATTTTCAAGAATCTACGACAATTTTAAATACCTGTACAAAAAAGTGTGAAACATATGTAAAGCCCCTCGTAATACTGAACAGACCTATTTTACATCCCCAACAAAACGTTATATATAAAATTAATTAAATGCATGTACAAAAAAGTCTGGAAACTTATTTAGGGCACCTCGTACATCGGGTATGGTTGTGATCGATATTGATTTCCTATCTTTCTTTATCATTCTTGGTCGGCTGTTGATCATTTACTGGTATGTGCTATATATTAACAAAACATTGGCCTACTTTTAGTAAAACAAACGTGCCAAGGCCCAAGTACCCGATTATATTGCGATTTTAATTACTAACAAGACCCCCAGAAATTTTACGGAATATAAAATGTATTAAATCAACAAGTATGTTTTAATAAAGCTGATATTTTTTCAGACAGCGCAAAAAATGAGATTTTTGGGGGCAGTAAAAGCAATAGCACACAGCAGATATGAGTTTATTCAAATTTCTATGAAAATAGTGTCGATTGTGTGTATATGTATATGTATATTGTATGTATATATATATATATATGTAAATATATATATATATTTATATATATATATATATATATATATATATATATGTAGACAAAAGATTTTGAAACATCAGTTGGAGATATTCATTGATTTAAAACCACCTGAACAGTGAGATTTTTTTTCTCTCACTGGTCTTCCAACTGAAATCAAATTCCCTTCTTTCCTCATTCGTTTCTTAGTTTTTTTAATTTATCATTCTGACGTTTCCTCTTAGAGGGTCAGACGATAAGGCCTTAAGGAAATTTTAATAATTTCACCTGCCCGTTTTTTTTTGTTTGTTTTTGGTATTTAAATTAAATTATGTTTCCTCTGAAATTTCTCCTTCCATTTTGCTGTACCAAGAATTTACTTATATATATATATATATATATATATATATATATATATATATATATATATATATATATATACTAGCAAAGATACCCGTGCTTCGCACGGAGCTTTGTTGCGCACTCGGGTACCAAAATCTGTGGGCACCTTTCCAGTAAGTTGATGTTGTAAGAGCAACGATTGCATAAGGTGATTAACATTTTAACTACCTCTTGTAGTGACTGAAATTCAATCAGGAACTTCACAAAACATTTTCATCAAAAAGGAAGGTTACTTGATGTTACATAGTAAGTTTTTCATTGAAGTAATTTTCAACTCTTGCTTAAATTTTATCTTGCACATTCAATACTAAAAACTTACCACAATCAGATCATGTCAGTTTTTCCTCATATCCATTTCTCGAACTTTTCACTGAAGAGCCTCAGGGTAAACTACATTTCTGCTGCTTTGATTTGGAGCCAGAATGTAGAGTTTTTCTGAACTTCCTGTCCGGCTGATGGAGACGTAGAACATACCGTGACTGAAGCAGTCTGATGTCAAGTCTACGCCAATGGTGTTAAATGTCTGACCTTGACTTTTGTTTATGCTCATTGCAAAACACACCTTCACAGGAAATTGGAGTCTCCGGAATTTAAATGGAAGTTCTGAGTCCGATGGAACTAAGGGGATCCTTGGCAGTAGAACGGTTTCGCCTTTGTAGGGACCACAGGAAATGGTGGCCTCAAGTACATTGGTGTGCAATCTGGTGATAACACATCTGGTTCCGTTTGTTGTTTTTGGCGGTTCCAAGGATCGAAGAATCATGATTGGCGATCCAATTTTGAGATTTAAAATGTGTGGAGGCATTCCAGATATCTCCAAAGAGTTTAAAAACTCCACAGGGTAGTGAACAGCTTCATATTCATTAGTAGCCGAATCAACTGACTTGTATTGCTTTGTGTCTCCTGGAAATTCATCCATTATTGAATTGTTCAAATGATTCACATTGCTGTTTAATGGCGAAATAATAGCCCTCTCAGCAAGCCAATCCGGTGATTTTCCATTGTTTTGCAGGTCTGGGTACACTTTGTCTTTCAGTTGCTTCTGATTACCGACACATTTACCAAGCGCAGTTGGAATCTTAATTGTGTCAGGTGAAGAAGTGATAGGAAACTGACCATTACCGATTTGGAGAAGCAATTTTGAGAAGTCTGCTGCAGCTGTGTTATCAGAGATATAGGCTCTCATATTAGTAGTCAGTCTCTTCACTATAACGTGCCTCCAGAGATAGGATTGTTTCAAACTTGCATTGACAATGTTAGCCCTTGTGCCATTTTTAACCACTGGGAGGATTTGACGGAAATCACCGCAAAATAAGGTTGGAATGCCACCCATGGGATTCTTGTTTCCTGTGATGTCTTGCAGTGTTCGGTCAATTGCTTCATAAGCACTCTTGTGCGTCATTGGGGCTTCGTCTACAATGATTGCAGAGGTGTCTCTAATTACATTTGCCAAGGCTGAGTTACCAGTAATTTTGCAAACTGGCTGATCCATTCGATGAGTATCCAAGGGTACTTTAAAAGTGCTGTGAAGAGTGCGGCCACCTTGTAGTAGAGTAGCAGCAATGCCACTGAATGCTGTTGCAAGCACAATCTTTCTCATGGATCTAATCTTTGCAAGGATCAAATTGATTACAAAAGTCTTGCCCGTACCACCTGGAGCATCAAGAAACATTATGTTTTTGTTCATTTCACCTTGTGCTTCCAACATTGCCATGAATGAATTGTAAACTTCTCTTTGAGAATCGGTCAGTTTTTCTTGCATATTTTCTGCTTGTAGGGAAAGTTCTTCAAGATTATAAGTAACTTCACGTTGATACTTTCTCGCGAGTCTTTCATCTCTCCCTTGCGTTGGTGCAGGTAATCCATAGCTTGCCAATGGTTGACCGCACATAAGGAGAACTTTTTCTTCAATTAGACAAAGAGTTTTATTGTAGATGTCCTCATTAAAATCTGCTTCTGGATTGTTAACTTCTTGCCTGTATCTGTGAAGAATGTCTTCAGATATTACATGACGAAAACCATCCAGATCTCAAGAGGATTTCTTGGCTCACAGGCTGTTAAAATTATCACAAATAGGCTTCGCAAATTTGAAGGTGATTGAGTGGCACTTGCCTCTCCTACTGCTTGATGCAAGTGATGGTCATTTTCTAGAAGGCCTCGAGCAAGGCACGCTGCTCTGTATGTTTCAAACACCTGACCATTGTATGCTCGCAAATTTTGAAATGAAGTTGGACCAGCAACCTCATTGAGCAACAGGCGTAAGAAATAACACTCCCCTGCTTTTGGACTAATCGTGTAGATTCTCCCAATGCATGGTGCCTTCCATACATCATCATTTTCAGTACCTTCAACTTGTACCCCACGCATTCTTCTCATCCATTTCTTTGTCGATTTGTTCCAAGTGTAAAACTCAGGGACTTCTGCGTATTTGAGACCCCTTGCAAAGTCATCCTCATGGCAGAGTTGAAAAAATGCTGTCAAAGTTGTGGCAGGCGGTGGACCTTGGGCTCGTTCCAGAGCAGTATCAGCTGAGAACATGACACGCTGCCCATTTTCAAGATGAACAGAAAGTTGTACAATTGGGGGGAAATGTTCATAGATGGGATGTTCCAATATCCTCCAGGCCGCCTCTGAACTGCCGACATACCTTGCATTCTGGAACTGCTGGATCTCATCCACAATGTGACTTTGTACTTGGCCTTGTTGGTTAGCTGCTCCATCAGTTCTTTGTAGTTCAAACACTGCTTGATCACATCCTTTATTCACGTATTTGAGGACATATTTGATGCTTTGGATCGAGCTGCAAATTTCTACGTTAATGTGAGCGTTGAACTGCTGAAGGAGGACCTTGTTGTACGGAACAATCCACTGGTTTGTTATTTCTTGATTAACATACCGACCATTTCTCTTCATCCTTATTGTACCAGTCTGGCCTCCATCTTCTGGTTTTCTTCGCCTGTACTTGGGGTAAGAGTCTTGGCCTTGCTCGGTACACTGAAGAAATTCTTTTGGGTATTTTTTGGAACATTTGTTGTCAATCATACATGGACAATTTGGATTAAATGGTCCACAAGGTCCATGCACCATATGTGCCATCACTTTAGCATGAAGATCAGGATCTTCCTCTTTGTCAGGGATCTCTGCAGATATGCAGAGATCCATTTTTTCTGGTAGAAGTTTGTCCTCTGGGGCCTGCCAGGTGAGGATGTGTGCATGCGGCAGTCCTCTTTTTTGATATTCAATACTGTACAGGAAAGCCCTCAGCCTGCCAAATCCTCCCTTTTTAATAAATTCAAGTAACTTTTTTAGCTTCTGCCTGAAAACCCTGGCAACAATATCTGGACGATCCTGAGGGTCTTGCCCTTGAAGACAATTTTCTGTAATTTCTGTCCACTTTGGATTTGTTGTGAACGTGATGAAGAGGTCGGCTCGGCCCATTCGCCGAACATATGCCATGGCATCACTTTGACGCTCAAACATGTATCGAGGGCCTCCTGTATAAGTTGCCGGAAGTACAACTCGTTGACCAAACTGTTCTGGATTCCCATCCTCCCTAAGAATTGAATCTCTCAAGTTGCTATAATTGTCAGCTCTCAGGGTCTGTTGCTCACGCCTCAGGAACTGTAAACGTTCTGTTTCAATCTTGCAGTACACATCCACCAGCCATTGTTGAAATAGCCTTCGGTACCAGAGAAAATAGTTTCCAGGCCGAGTCATTAAATGGTACGAATAAAATTGCTGTTGGGTAACTTTTCGCCCATTGGATGCCTTCATGTAGATGTTGTAAGATGGAGAACCATAGGGGTACATTAACGGGTACATTAAAGTATCGTAGAGGGGATGTAGTTCGGAGATCCATTTTAATGTATCATTTCTAAAACGCAAGACAATATCCCGGTTAGCTGTTGGTTCATTCTCCATTAATATTCCAATCTCATACGTTGTTGTTGGAGCATTGAATCGCCGTGGATGCTCTTCTTGCGGCCTTCGGTCTTCCCTTATGACAACTTTATGTTCTACCAAGTGTTCTTCTTCAATCCTCTCCTTTGTTGTTTTCAGCTGACAAATAAAGCTGTTGTTCTCATGTAAAAATTCAGTCAGACTTTGGAGAATGTCTCTATTGAGTCTACTGTCACGTCCCCGATTATGTAGTTCCTCTTCCAGACTATCCAAGAAGTAGACTTGAATAAACTTTGCTGTTTCATCTTCAGGTGGTAAAAGACTCCCAATCTGGTGGCAAACCTGGCCTCGAATTCTAAAAGAAGGATTCCACCCATGTACTGCCGCAATTTTGTGACCAAATGATGTCATTGCAAAACAATTGTTATAACAGCGTAGATTTTGCAGAAAATCTTTAGAGATGGGACCATTGCCGGAGAGCAAATCTTGAAGCAACTGAGGCAGTGGTGGAAAGCTATCAAGCACAACTTTGCCAGAAGGACAACAACAACCAGGGGTTTCTCCTTTAAATTTTACAGCTGAGCAATGTTGACATACTTTGTCCATTTTTCCTATATCAGCTGTAGTGAGAGAGTCATTTTTGTTGTAGAGCAATCCTTTTCTATTGCAGTGTTCTATTTCATGGTGTCTCAAAGCAGTCATTCGTTGTCTAGCTGCCTCGTTTTCTGTCAATTGCTGGGGCAAAGTCATACTCTCTCTCCATGCAGCCTCTCGTTGTTGCCCTTGGTATAGGCGAAAGCTTCGTTGGGTTTCCGATTCATTCTGATGTCGTTCAGCCACTCTCAACTGACCTTGTGTACGTCTACTTACCTCATATAATTCATTCGATCGTAATATTGCTTCTCTTTCCAATGCATATCTTTGCCTTTCTTGAATTTCATCTTGTGATGAATTTAACCGCCTTACAGCATGTCTAGTTCTGTCAGCTTCACGTTGGGTTTCTCTTTCCAAATCTGACAGTCTTGCTCTCCTTTCTCTTTGACGTATCCTGTTAAGTTCTAGACGTCTTTCTCTATCTGAATTGTTTTCATTGGAGCGAATTGCAGCAACTCTTAGTCTATTAGCTTCCAATCTTTCCATTCTTTCTTCCTCACTTTCGTTTCTACTTCGTTTGGGTGGCATAATTTCGGTTTTAAACGGAATTGTTTAACGATATTAATGATTGTAAATTAATTAAGCGTAAAGGAAATGTATACTAACTGAAATGGACGAACTATAAATAATATTTCTGAATAGTACAATTATAAACAATTATATTGTACCTATTTACTATGCCTCCCCACGGGACAGAGTTAGACACCAGGGTCGTTTTTTAACGTGGAGAAAAGGTACAAAAATAAAAATTGTCTCAGTCGTGAAGGATTTCTCCTCCACCGAAAGAGAACAAGAAAATGAAGTGCAGCATCTGAAGAACAGATACTACACTTTGATCTTGACCAAAAGGAATGAATAAAAGCGACCTACGTGTGACTCATTACTTCCGGGTGTAAACGTCACAATCTAAAAGTAATAATTAAAAAAAAAAAGTAAATGTAAAATAAATGTAATACCAACTTAGGTTAACTAAGTAAACAGTACAATTAAAACAGTTCTATTAAAACAAATAATTACTAAGATCTAGGTAATTGTTAGTCTCATTGTTATGGTTTTATAGAAAAAAATGTGTAAAAAAAGTTCTGCTTTTGTGAGTACGTGTATTTCTTTTAAATTACATAACCTTTTTATTTTATTAATTATATCTCTTTTAAATTTATATATTTTGTTAGTAAACTGGAAGAAATTCAGTTGAATAAAACCTTGTTCGTGTTCTTTACGTTAAACTCATATTTTTATAAAAGGTTCATCCGGTTTAAAGAAAGCGCTAAGTTTAAATAAGACTGGAAATAACTAATTCAATATATAAATAGAAAAATGAAATAAATATAAGCTTTAAGTCTTAAGATAGTAATAATCAAAATGTAATAAATTATTTGTAGTTCAAATCTATGATAAGACAGGCTTTCGAAATAGGCTCGACCAGAAAGATTAAATTGGAACGAAATTATAATCTCCGTGCCATTTTCAAAACAACCCCACAAAAGTAACGGTATCCTGCAGTTGGTTAAATGACAATGGTTGTAAGAAAAATGTAAAAGAAAATGCGCTTATCTGTTTATTTTGACCTGTTTTATTTAATTAAAAAAACATTGGCTATAACTGGAAGAGAGCGTTATGTTTTGGGGGTTGTTTAAAAAATAGAATGGAAATAAAGTTAGTTCCGTTTTAATTGTCTTTAATTACGGCAAGCGCTAACAAAATCGAAAAATCACTGTTTACATTCGAAATGTTAACTTTTATAGGTTTACAGGTTTGCTTACAAGGCTGGGGGTGTTTAATACAATTATTTTACTAAATTGATTTTTTTCATTTAAAAATAAAATTATTTCTTTTTTAATAAAGTTTTATTTTAAAATATTTGTTTTTGTTTATTTATATAAAATTACGATAGTTGAATTGTATTCTTTCAATTATATTGGCAAGTAAAATATAAAAGATTAAAACGGAACGAAATTGAAATTTCCATTACATTTTCAATACAATCCCAAAACATAAAGCTTTCCTCGCCAATGAATTGTTTTGATAATATACGTAAAGTGAAATAAATCGAATATAAAATTAAATGAAAATATATTAAATAATTAAATGTTAAATAGATTTTGTAAATAGTACAGTTGAAATGATTAAAATATTTCCAATATGTAATAAGGTCGAGGTAATTAGTTAAAGAGATTTAATATAATGTGATATGCAAATGAGCATAAGTCATTCGATATGGGGGTGGTTTGTAGACTAGTATATAAAGAAATTAGGCATAGATTCTTATGTCTCCTATAACAGAAACATCCTAAAATGGGTTCTAATGTTTCTCTACCAGGAGAGATCTACCCTCTTACCTCCTTTATATTTCGTTGATGATGGAGAGCTGTACACACAGACAGAAACACACGAACCCTATTACTTTATAAAAATATATATATATATATATATATATATATATATATATATTTATATTGGATTAACGTTAGAGATAAATATATGTAGAGAAAAGACAAGGGAGGGAAAGGTAGAGGGTATCTAGACCATTATTTAAGAAAGTAGAATTCGAAAGCTTATGTAAAGGTGATTTGGCTTTGTTTACATATATTAGATTAGCCTTAGAGATAAACATATGTAGAGAAAGGACCAAAGGGAGAGAGAGGGGCAGACCGTTATTTAAGAAAGTCTAGGCAAGACTACATATAAATTAAAAGTCTCTTAAATATAAAACTGACTCCAATAGGATGAATGAATACGTGCTAATATAAACTCAGAAAGTATTATTTCGCTACAAAGTTCTACATGATTGAAAAATATATTGTAAGAGATAATCTCTACTTTGCTCCTGCACTTAAGCATCTGTTGGCATGTTGTGTGGCAGGGGGCTCATATTGGAGGCATATGTAACGGGGTATATTACACGAACGACGACTGTGATAATAAATACGAAGCGGGACACTTATATCAGACTGGGACAATTCTTGAAAATTTCATATTAATACGAACTGAGAGATATATATGATGTAACAGTTCGTATACACACATATAGAGAGGAGGAGATACTTAACTTATGATGATGATGGGGAGGACACATAATCAAGAGTTCCTTATAAGATGATGATAAAACACATTTACCTTTTCTGTTGTAATGAATGACGACACGAGACAACAATTACAAAATATAGATGATTTCTTTATTCTTAAATCGACCGATTGGTGACATCAGGAATTCAAACTTGGATCTACATGGATAATCTTCTACCCTTCACATCTAAGGGGCTCTCCTCTCTGACTGACTCTCTTTCATCAACTCTTGACTCTCAACTCTGTCTTCCAGCTGGCTTCTAACTCCGGACCCTCAGATTCCTATATAGAGAAATATCCTTTGTTTATGACGTCAGAAGTGTGTTTTTTAAACGTGACTAATTTTCACGTGGCTTTACATATGTTTGTCCAAACACACTTTTGGCAAACAAAAGAATCCTCAATACTTATTCTAACCTATTTTTAAACAATATATTTTTAATTTGCATTGTTCCTTCTTTAACTGACATATTTAATATCCACATTTCAAAAAGAATGGACAATCGACTCTTTTTCCGACATAAACAATATTTAACTATTTCTAATAGAATTAATAATATTTAACTATTTCTAATAGAATTTGCAATAGACTTTATTTCTAACATTCCATTCTCTATTATCTTTAACACACAAGCGTTCGATTCTAACCTCATCCTAATATCATTTTCACTTATCTAATATTTCTTCTTACTTACATGATAAGGGGACAGCCCTTTCATGTAACAGGCAGACACTGTTCTTTTTTCTCTATTCATTTGAAATACTCCTCTTTTACGTAACATTTCGCTGACTTTGTGCAAGTCGAAATTACTACAAGTTCATTTCTCACAGCATCGCAATTATACCCTTTGATACCGTTTTCATGGAAGAAACGATAAAACCACTTACAGATACCTCAATAAATCAAACCAGCATCCACGAGGTAAATTTCACAGAACTACCAACCATTCAACAATCAACAAAAAGTCATACTAGACGTGAAAATATATACTAAATACAATAATCACCCGTCAGACTTTAGAGAAAAACTAAACAACATTCTGAATTCTTATCCAAATTGGACACACATTTACACAGATGGTTCCAAAGGTCAAAACAAAGTGGGGTGTGCCGCTATTTCAGAAAACACTATTAAGCAGAAAAGGTTACCAAATTAATCTATAGTGCAGAAATTACAGCCATAAACTTGGCTCTAGATATTATCACTAGGGCTAGGACAACAGCATATTCTTTTCATTGTTTTGACTCTCGAGTGTGTATTCGTTGATATGTTATATGATTTTTTAAAGAGTGATGTGGTTCTCAAATGATTAACTGTGTCTAACTGTGTCGGATATATACTTGAGAGTTAAAACAATGATAAGAATATGCTATTGTCATGACCCTAATTATTATTATTATTATAATTGAAAACGAGGCTAAGTTAAAGGAAAGCCGCTCTCACATTTTTGTCCAAATTCCATGAATTAAGCCATTTTTTAAACAGTCTGGCCTCCAAAAATTGTATTTGGCCTTTTTCAAAGCGTAACGTATGGATTAATTATAAATGAAACCCGTCGAATATTATATAGATGTGTTGGCTGTATACATTGAACGATCCACCTGCATTTCTGAACCTCCACCGATACCCGACTTTTTTCCATTGATCTTGCATTAACAAAACATCTTTGAATCATCCGTATAAGTGATCAGTACTATTTAAACAGTTATCGATTTTGGTTTAAAAGGGTTGATATTGATTTTGCTTGCTCGGTATTGATTTATTTAACTGCGAATCTCTGAATGTTCTCCTCATATAAGTGATTAGATTTTTTCCCGTACGCTTCATTTCAGCCATTTTTTTTTTTTTGCTGCGTTGTTACAAATTATTCCTGGATTTTTTCCCCTTGCTTTATTAGTATTTTAATTTCACATGCGTCCATTATCAGATTTGGAGCATTCGTCGGTCGGACTGTAACGTTTCGGTTTGAAAATCATCTTTTACTCACGGAAAGTTTAATAGACGAAACTTATTATTTGATAAATCGGTCGGTCTGTCGCGATTAACTAAATTTTGTATTCGTCACGCCTCGTGTCTCATATCGAAGTAATAAATACTAACGGAACCTGCAAAAATTCCAAAGGGGACTCATTTATAATATATTGATGTTGGAAATCTGTAAATGTTCAGTTGAAATAGAGACGTTCTGATATAATTGTAGCATTTTTGTTAAAACTGCAGGGACGCTCGGCGCAGCCCGGTTGTAAAGTACGCTTAAATATGATATTTTAATTATTGCAGATTTTGTACATATTATTATAGAGTTTATGTCCTATCTAATTCTATATATTATGAAGTTGAAATTTCAAAAAAAATATCCTAAATAATATATATATATATATATATATATATATATATATTTATATCCATATTACTTGGGTGCATCAGCTTGAATCAAAACCGAAATAAAAGCTTATGAAATATATATATATATATATATATATATATATATATATATATATATAACTTAAGTTCATTCAGCTATAATCGAAACGGAAACCAAAACCTATGAAGAATTCTTGATAAAATTATTTATATAAAAAAAATAGATGTCTGAGTGGCATCAGCTATAATCGAAACCGAAACCAAAACTTTTGAAGAATTCTTGATAAAATTATTTATATAAAAAAATAGATGTCTGAGTGACATCAGCTATAATCGAAACCGAAACCAAAACTTATGAAGAATTCTTGATATAATTATTTATAAAAAAATAGATTACTGGAGTGCCATCAGCTATAATCGAAACCGAAACCAAAACTTATGAAGAAATCTTGATATAATTATTTATAAAAAAAATAGATTACTGGAGTGCCATCAGCTATAATCGAAACCGAAACCAAAACTTATGAAGAATTCTTGATATAATTATTTATAAAAAAATATAGATTACTGGAGTGCCATCAGCTATAATCGAAACCGAAACCAAAACTTATGAAGAATTCTTGATATAATTATTTATAAAAAAAAATAGATTACTGGAGTGCCATCAGCTATAATCAAAACCGAAACCAAAACTTATGAAGAATTCTTGATATAATTATTTATAAAAAAAATAGATTACTGGAGTGCCATCAGCTATAATCGAAACCGAAATCAAAACTTATGAAGAATTCTTGGTAAAATAATTTATGGCAAGAAATGAAAGCCATAACAATTAAACGACCCGGATGTATGCGTGACACAGAAAAATAACACACACGCTATCGTATTAATCTATAGATCATCTTCGCTCGTTTTAATCGTTGAAGGCCGATAACAAAGTTTCATTACAGTTTAAATTTAAATTTAGTGGTTAACTTACGACCTGGGTGTTTCAAGTTCGAACCGCGCTTGTTCCACAAAAAATCACTTTCACTTAAGATGTTGGTAACGTTCTCGTGGTCCCTCCCGCATGTATACAATGTTTTTCTAGAAGGAATTCTAATTAGAAAAATATCGGGGAAACCAATGCCCCGAGCAAAATCTTTGGATTGATAAGATATGATGATTATCTTTGGCTTAATTACGGAACATCGTAAAGATAAACGCGGAAATAGAATTTTTCAACGTTAAATACGAAAGTTTCATACAGGTATCTTAAAAGAGACTTATTCTTTACAAGCAAGCCGCCCGTCTTGCTTGGCCATAAAATATACTTAAATATGTAAATATTTATTATTAGAGAGTTAATTCTCTATTTATTATTATATTGGACCCAGAATATGTAATAATGACTTAAAACGTTAAACAAAAGTATGACTTCAGTGCAGTCAGTAATAATCGAAACAAAAACGCTTAGTGCTTAAGCCTTATTCGTTACCATTGAGCTAACCAGAGATGGGTATAAGAACTAAAATATTTAATCAACTTTACTGTATAAAACTTTATTTTCCTGCCAAAGTTCAATTGGCTTCAATTCTTGCCGGTTAGCTGCTATTTTTACGGGTAGATATGAAATCGCATTTTTTCGACATGTACGATTCTCCAGTATATCAAGTTTTGAATTAAAAATTGCGTAATGGAAACATTATTAAAGGTATTTGCAGCTTCTCTCTTCCAATTTTCGGATTTTAATCATGTCAAATCACACTTTATTACCTTTTGCCGGATTGAGTGTTGCTATTTCTTCTGATGAGTTTAGGACATAATAGATTCACTGATTGGTATATTAATAAAGTGATTGATTTTTCGCTACGAAACAGATATTGTACAGAATTGTAAATGTCAACTGAAGTAAAGGAATAAATAATAAGATGATCAACATTATGAATATTGGAATATAGTTTTTTGTCATTTATTCACATTTAGTCACTACACACACACAGACACACACACACACCCACATATATACATATATATATATATATATATATATATATATATATATATATATATATAGAGAGAGAGAGAGAGAGAGAGAGAGAGAAAATAAAAAAGGAACAAACCGTATTATGTGTTCATCAACGTTTCGTCTTTATTTCGAGACTTCCTCTGGATGAAATAAAGACGAAACATTGATGAACACATAATACGGTTTGTTCCTTTTTATTTTCTCTATTTTGTCGGAATACTATTTCCATTATTTTCATCATATATATATATATATATATATATATATATATATATATATATATATATATATATATACATATACTTATTTGGGGACTGGTTTCTTCTGTGCAACCATTTATTAAGTCGCTTTGTTTATGAGTGCGGGTGTACTGGGCCATCATTCCTCTTTTATGCATCATTCGTTAAATGTAATAGACGTTTTAGTCTATTAATTTTTGCATGGAATCCTTTCCATTTTTCGCATTGTAGTGTTTACTTTACGGGAACTGACTGATGTAATGCATCCATAAATATAAATAGTAAAAATCACACCAGTTTAATTAATCCCTGAAAATGAATCCAGAAGGATTTGAAAGTACTTGGACAAATCAAAATTATAGTTATTATATCAGCCAGTTCCCACCTGAAGTAAAAACTACCTTACGAAAAATGGAAAGGATACAATTTAAAAGGAATATACTATAAACGGTTATTAAATTTAACGAATTATGCACACACACACACACACACACACACACACACACACATATATATATATATATATATATATATATACACACTCCAGGTTTCCCGAGAATCTTTAATTTCATTCCCCCCCCCACTCATTTTTAAACTGTCTCCCTTTGCTAGAGCTTAACATATGACGGCATCATATATGACCATCACACATAATGCTGTCATGTATGACATCCTATACGATATGATACGGTATAATCACGTTGACACACCGGTTCCCGTCAGATCACCGAAGTTAAGCAACGTTGAGCCTGGTCATTATTAAAATGGGTGATGAATTTGGGAAGACCCGGTGCTGTATATAGGAAGATGTCGACAGCTCCCTGCAAACAAGTTGCAAAAGCCTAACGTCGTCATCTCCCCTAACGGGGATATACATGCGATTGGGGACCGCTTGTGAATTTCATACTCCCATGAAACTTCCTCCTTCGGAGGAAGGCGGTTAAACTTTGAATAGGGTCGGTGGTAATTGCACACACACATTCTATATGACGTATCATGCACGCGTATATTATATATCTTCGAGGACGCCATATATGACCTCCGTGAACAAAGAAACAAACAATCAAACAAACAATCAATAAGGGATACGGATTCCTTATAATATATTATATTTTCCCTATTTCATTTTTTTATTTACTCATCAGTATCGTTTTCGTAGATTATTTTGCCTATAAATTTTAAATTATTAATAATAAGAAGAAAGATGAGGAGAAGAGTGAAAACAATTCCGTCCGGTTTTCTATACTCCTATTTTAGAAAACCTTGCAAATGATTTTGTCTTATCGCATAGTTGTTTTCTGGTTTCTTCTCATTGTTATATATTAAAGGGGATAGCCCCCGGTAATAAAAGAAACGAAGTAATTAGGGTCGCAAATAATATTGTTTAAAGGAGAATGATGGAAGCGAGCGTAGTATTCAAAAGTTAACAAAATACATATTGTTTTTTAGATACGATGTTAAGAATGCAGAGAATTGCCTATCATATTAGAAATAACTATGCAACTAGTAAGGTTAGAGAAGTAGAACCAGACAATGTAAATCAAGGAATATCTTTGCATTGCAAAAAAAAACGTGTTGAAATCATATGTAATATGCAAAATCCACGTGAAATAACATTCACATGTTGGATCACGTTCTGATGTCACAAAGAAATATAGATTCAATATATTCAGTTAAGTTAGGGTTCGAAAGTAGTCAAAACAGTCAGAGTCGGGAGAGTTGGCAGTTGAGAAAGGAGAGTTGAACTTGCCCTTTCTCGAGCGAGGCAGAAAGGAAGACAAGATAATGTAGAAATCTAAAAGACATCGAATTTCCACTATTCTCATCACCAACTGGAATAAATGTTTTCATGTTATTTGTAAGCCCTTGTCTTCGTCGTCATTTCAACCGCGAGGTAATGTGTTTTTGTCTTAGTCTTGTAAAATAACTATATAATACACCCTTTCCAAAGTGTAAACTGTATCCTCTCACCAATAATGTATCTCTTACTTTGTTTAAAAAGAACTGTCCATTTCACGTCTCTTCACATATCTCTCAGCCTCCTATTAATATAATAAACTGCAAGTATTTGCGTCGTCCTCTTCGTCGCCGTATACGTTTCGTCATCCGGTATTTGCCGTTATATTCTCGTCCCTTATAGGTACACCCCACACTAATCAGCATCATTGGTCACCATGCTTGACCTTTCTCGTCCATTGGTTGTGGTCGCAGTCGATCAGGACACTAAAATGTTATGTTTTTTAAAGGGGGAGGGGGCGATGTAGTCAACTTACAATTTTGCAGTTTCAGTTTTCTTTATTAAATATTTTTGCTTTAATTCTGTTGCTGTTTCTACATAACCGGTTAACATTTGTCGATCATAATTAATTTCCGCTTTCGATGGTTTATTTTTAAGATTTTACCTATTTCACTATTCCAACCCGCTGAATCGTCTTCCCCTTGATTTTTATATCACCTAATCTTTTTTCAGTCTCTTTCAAATCGTTCATATTGCTCCTACAATTACGTGTATTATATTGATTTTCTTAAGGGTTTATATTTTTCTGTTCTCTGGCAAGTTCCGTATATTTGATTTTATTTGATTCGTTTTTCTGTCGCTTTCATTCTCGCCCTTTGGTTTGCTGGGACGGCAAAAACCACAATTTGGCAGTTTCTTTCCTCTGGTTAAATATTCTGTTGTCCGGTCTTCTTAGTAGGATGAGTTTGTCTGGTTGTATCTCCATATACCAATGGATAGTGTGGTTTTCATTTTCCAGTGCCTTCTCCGATTTGTGTTTAAAATATTTTTCTGTATGTTAAAGATGTACTTATCTGCAGAGATTAAAATGCATAGCTTACCCTATGCGGTAATGCGTGTCATTATATGCTTTTTTGGACTGGTTTGCTGCATAAACTTATTATTACTGTGTTTTGTCTATGTTAGCCTAGAAGTGATTAGTGCTAATTGCGTTGTTCTGTGCAGCTGTCCGTGAGGATTTTGTTTCTTTTTTCACGTGTACTTTCCTAAGTCATGACCAGATGTTTTAGTGGTGTTATCCTTTCGTCATTTCTCTTTCTACCCTACTTTGCTCGTTTTTTTCTGGTTCCATAGTTTACTATCTTGTTCTCTGCCGTGATGCATCCTTTTATGCCCTTTTATGATTTATAACTTGTTACATATTTATCAATCATCTTCCCCCTTCGTTCCGTTTCACGTATAATCAGTTAGAATCGTTTTTTAGGTGTAATGCAATCTCTATTTCCATTAGTTTTCTCGTTTGCTGAACAAGGTGCTAACGTTTCATTTAGTCCCATCTATGAATGGTTTAAAGTACCTTATTAACGATACCGCCCATCTTTTTTTACAAGCGAGTCACCACAGATCAAGTCCCGAGAGTTATTCGAGGATAAAAGTTATTAAATGTGCGATGGTGGAAGTAAAGTAGAATTTGTTTACATTAGACATTGAACATCTATCGCAACACATCAAAGGCCATAAATGACAAAGTTCTCTCTGATCCTCTCTCCTCTTATTTTGAGCGCGTGATACAGTGGGGGAAGAGGTGGCCGGTTACTTTTAATGCATCTAAAACCAAGTTCCTATCTTTATATCATCAACGCTCTGATCCCCATCTGGCATCAATTGAAATGGATGGCTCTCGTCTTGGGGATGCTCCATGTGTTCACAAGCTTCTGGGTTTGACCTTTACCCCTTATCTTAAATGGAACACGTACATCAAGTCTGTGGCCAAGGTCGCTGGAAAAATGGTGGGATCCTTCTACCGCTCCAGAAGATATCTCACTATTGATGCAATTCTCTATCTGTATAAAAGCCAAGTACGTCCAAGGATGGAATACTGCTGCCACATCTGGGCAGGAGTTGCTAAAAACAGCCTATCCTGCCTTGAGAGAGTACAAAATAGACTTCGTAGCTTAGTGGGGGATGACCTTTTCTCTTCCCTGCAACCTCATTCCCATAGAAGAGACATTGCGAGCCTGTCTTTCTTTTTATCATTATTTCCATGGCAAGTGCTCGTCTGCGCTCCAATCGCTGGTCCACCCTCGCCAATTATTCACGATAAATCCCGTCCAGCTGAAACCACTGTCATTAATTTTCCCCACTCTTTATCTGTACCTAAATCAAACGTAAATTCCATGAACAAAGCTTATTTCTTAGAAGTGCACGACTGTGGAACTCTCTCCCGTTTGCCTGTTTCCTACCTGACTACAACTTGGATGTCCCCAAGTCCAACATAAAGAAATTTCTGATGAGCCGCCACCTTAAGTAAGACACTTTATAAAAACTCCAATACTAATGATTACTGCGATACTATCCTTTGATAAGTGGGGACCTCTATGTAAAAAAAAAAACTAAAAAAATTGGAGACTATCTTGTATTCATTTGGAAAACAACCTAGCGGAACAGATTCTCTAAGGGGATAATTTTAGGTAAGAATCTTTGTTCATGGAATCTGCGTTTAGATTCAGCCACAGACAGACAGTAGAGAAAGTTGTTTACAGTGGTTGTAACTAAAAGAGTGCTCTTTTTGAAAGTTTGTAACGGGGGTGATGAATTGAAGCCCCGACGAATACTTGCCATGAAAACAAACGAGCAAAGAGAAAGAGGTTGCAGTGAGGAGAAAGGGGGATCACCTATCAGATTTTGAAGCCGAATTTTAAGTCTGTCAAGCCAAGACAGGTCACTTCAAGCGGTTACCTCTCCGCAACCCAGAAGTGGCAGCATTACCGAATTTTAAAAGGTATTTGGCTTATACATGTAGAGGGTCACGTTACGGTGAGATATCTCCTGGAGGGGTAGAATGATCAAATCATTTTTTCAGCAACATTTGGAACAGATTTGATGGTAAGTCTTCTATTTCAAGTCAGGTGTGAAGTGTGTCGAAGCAGAGTGATTCTTTGAGACAAAAGCCATTCATATCAACTGGTGCCAAGTGGAGATCAGAGTGTTGTTGGAGCAAGTTGGAAGCTTTGTTTTGAATAGGTTAAACATAACCAGCCATTTTTTTGTCATACTGACCTATGTGCTTAAGGTCGAAGGAGAAATACTCTGAGGGATCTTGGTTATTGCTATTGCTGGAAGTGTTGCCATATATTGTACTGAAGTCTGCGTATATAAATCGATGAATGGACTTAGAATATAGAATATATTATTGATGGAAATGAGAAAGAAATTTGGATGATGAATCCCTGATGCAAACGTTAATATTTTGAACTTTAGTCTTCTGTCCATCGACGACTACTTGTAAAACATCTCAGAGAAACAAGCTTATCTGGAAAATATTTCCAGATATTTCATAGCTGGAGATTTTCTAAACTAGACCTTTATGCCAAACTATATAGGATGATTTTAGTATGCCAATAGCTACTGCTATAGAGAGCAAACTCCTGTTAGTAGATTCAATGATTTTATGTGAGATTACAGTCAGTATATCAACTATAAATCCAGCAGGACAGAAACCGTATAAATTTCATTGTAAGTTGTTTTGCGGAGGTGATTGTTAATTTCTCTATTTACCACATTCAGGACAGGTCGATTTGAGTGGTTTCCTCCCCGCAACCCACAAGTGGCAACATTACTCTATTTTCAGAGGTATTTGGCTAATACATATAGACGATTCAAACAACTTACTCATGACACAACACGCTAAATGATTTGAACTAGGACGCGGAAGACCGATCTTCAGTGTTTTTAAATACTGGATAGACTAATGAGTATGTCTAAGTTGTTGGGAGCATTTATCCTCAAGGAATCGATTGAACAACTTTGAAAAAATGGCTGCCTACCCTGGCTGTAGTTACTTTAATATTATTACTTGAATATTGTCAGGCTCAGTTGCCTTGCTGGCATCGAGGTTCTTAATGAGTTTGGCAACATCACGGACAGATATGTGAATGCCGCTCAGATGGCTATCGGTCTTGGGAGGAAATTGGGAGGTAGATGACCCCGATCTCATAAGATTAAGTGTGATGCAAATTTCTCGGCAAACTGCTTTTGTATTATTGTTGTTATTATTATTATTATTATTATTATTATTATTATTATTATTATTATTATTATTATTGGTGTTTTTATTATAAAACACATTATCAATAATCTAAATTTAAGTTAATCACATTAATATATTATTGCTCTTGTTATTATTGTTGTCGTTGCTGTTCTTATCATTATTATTATTATTATTATTATTATTATTATTATTAGTAGTAGTAGTAGTAGTAGTTAAAGTAGTAGTAGTAGTATTTGTTTTAATCTGCATTGCTATCCCCTGTTCCTTTTCATATTTTTCATAACGCAATAATTTTATATCGTTTCTTTCTATGCGTTTGTTTTAATGTTTCCTCGTTCCATTTTCTTTTCAGTTTCTTAGCTGTTTGGTTCTCAAGTAATGAGAAAAGCGATGGTTAGAAAAAAAAAACGACAATAAAATAGGCTAATCCTTGTACAGAACTTGTGCGTGAAAATACGAGTTGGAGAATGGATGATGATGCTGACGATGGGATCGGCTAAACCGAGTTTAAATTCAATCAGATCCATTGCATTGATTTATACTCGAACACAAAAATGAGTGCCTATCTATACATCTATATATCAATACGATAGAGCTTGCGTTATTTTGTGTGTCACGCATACATATTTTTTCTTCCGGGTTACTTTCTTTTCTGTGGTTTAATTGCTAGAGCCTTCCATTTCTTGTAATAAATAATGTATCAAGAATTCTTCATAAGTTTTGGTTTCGGTTTCGAGTATAGCTGATGACACCCAAATGATCGTTTTTTATTTACTAAATACTTTTACCAAAAGTACTTCATAAGTTTTGGTTTCAGTTTCGATAAAACCTGATGACACTCAAATGATCTATTTTTTTTTATTTCTAAATACTTTTACAAAAAAATTCTTCATAAGTTTTGGTTTCGGTTTCGATTATATTTGAAGTAACTCAACTCAAATGAATAAATCTTTTTATTTTTTTAAATAACAAAATTAGTATATACGAAATATGCATGGATCAAAATATCATATTTGAGCGTATTTAACGACTGGGCTACGCCGACTGTCTCAGCTTGCTTGGATAACTACTTTTGCAGTTTTAACAAAAAGAGCTATAATAATATCAAGGCGTTCCATATAGTTTGAACATCCACAGAATGCCAATATCAATATATTACGAATGAAAGAGTCCGCTGTGGATTTTGCACAGTTCCTGCTAGTTAATTACTAATACGCTAACGCAAATATCATGTTCGTATGTACGTTATCACCAAGCACCGATCGGTCACTGTAAATGCAAGTAAAATATTTTGCTATTATATGATGACAATTTACACGTGCTTTTGCTGGTCTATATGCTCCGCTAAAGCATTTCGTGTTGGGCTGTACGTAACGAACCTTAACCATTTAATCGCTAAAGAAGCAAGATTGAAAATATGTTTCTTATATCATGTAATTTGTCATGTAGTCTCGTTAGTCTATAAAATACGCCTAGTCATATTCGTTCGTACGTACGTTATCACTTGTTACATGCTGTAATTAATAAGATTATGAGTGATGATTAATCTGATGTCGCAGAATTAAAGTGGTTTGTCTATATTCATTTTGAAATGAATTGTTATAAACACAAGACAATTTTAAATAAATACATTTCAGGAAGTGGCATTTGTTTTTTTGAGAGGTTTGGAGAATATTAAGCAAACAATCATATTTACTGTAACAAAACAAATGATAATAAAGATGCGGGGTCTTCCGGTTTTAAAAGCACTATTTTGCGAGTATCATTGTAGGATTTAACAATCCTGTCTACAACACTCTTGGAACGTTCTACCTTCTCTGAAATCTCTCTAATTTTTTTTTTTAACTTCAGTAAGTTCCTGATATTTTGTTATCTTTTCCCGTTCAGCTCTATTAAGGCCAAAATCATTTGGGATTGTGACATCGATAATGGTCGCAGTTCTTTCGGGCTTATTCCATATTACAATATCTGGTTTGATAGTTTTGTCTTTTATGTATCTGCCCGCCTGTATGTCTTTGTCATAGAACACGATCACTTTTCCGTTTGATGTTATCGGTGGTGGTTCATGTTCCCAAATGTTCGTTGCTCTGTCAAGTTGCATCTCTCCACAGATCTTCCAATTGAGTTTTTAAAATTTTTTATTATATTTTCACCCCAAACAAGGCACATTGCCACTAGAATGTTGATGTGAAAATCTAATTGCCCAATATCACACACAGGTTTATGCTTTAAGAACCACGTTGTTTACGACCTACAATGCGCTAAATGCAGTGCATCTTACATCGGAAGCACTACCAGATTGCTTCACCTCCGCATTAAAGAACACTTAAACACTACTGCTTCGTCGTTCTATAAACATATTCGCACTTGCATTAATTCGGAACCAGATTTTCACATCAACATTCTTGCTTCTTCAAAAAACGTAGGTCAACTTCGTATCCTCGAATCTTTAATTATTTCAAAAAATGCTCCCACACTAAACAATAGACTGGAATTGAGCTCCGCTTTTATAATATAAGTTTAAAACATAAGAAAAACAATAATTAAAATAATTAAAAAAAAAACTTGCTTGAATAGTTGATTCACAAACGCAACAAGTATTTCAAACATCCACTGATTTATTTTAACGTTCTCCTAACGTCATTTTTTGTTCTATATTTCGCGGTATCACGTGGCAAACTCTGCGGCTGCTTTTCCAATTTTGAACACTCTTCCGCTGTCTGCTCTTGAAAAAGGACTAATAGGTCTGAAATATATTGAGATTTATAACACCATTGAATACAACAGAAAAAAAATTACTGTTGTTTAGAGTTAAAATTTGTGTGAAAAAGAAAAAACAAACAACAAAAAAAAAGAAATTTATTTCTTTTGTTTTCATTTAATTTTACTCTATAAAAAAAATCTCGCATTGTTCTTGGCTTTTAATTTTACCTTATAATTTTCTTCAACAATGCTTCAAGCAAACTACAATCTACTTATATATATGTATATATATATATATATATATATATATATATATATATATATATATATATGGGAATGATTCTTTAGTTTGTCTTAAGCACTCTGCAAAATGTGAAAGTGTTATGTTTGAGGGCTACCACAGTGCTGTTAGGAAAACGTTCTATATAGTAAAATAAAATAGCGATGAAAATATTTAAGAAGCTTTAATAATTTTCGATTATTCTTATTTATTTCTGAACATAGTGTGCTGCACAAGATCATAAATGCGTTAATTTCCCAAATATTTTTAAAATATATATCAGAGGGTAAGAAAGCATAGGCAACTCTTATACTTTGTTTATGTCGATATCGGGTGTTGAGTTTTAGATTCGTGTGTCAGTCTCACATTCGGATCGGACCGCATAATTGTTGTCTCTATTTCCGGAATAATGTTCTATATAAGGGTGCGCGAGCGTGTGTGTGCTTTCTAAAATATTTAAATGCTTAGCATGGTGTCTGGAAGGACAGTAAAATGACCAGGAAAGAGTTCATGTCCATTAAGGTTGGGACGTGGGCGATGCTATGATATTACCTACGTTGGTTGTTCTTTTTGATTTGCTTTTATTTTATTTAGTTATTATAAAACTTTTCGTTGTAAGAGACGTTAAGATGATATTATAGCACTGCACTTTATACTAATTCACCCCAAAACTTAAATGTTTTCTTAATTTTTAGGCGATAACATGTAAATAGCCTGAAAACAAGTAGTGGTAAAAATAACAGAAAAAATTAAAAAGTCTAAAGCCTTTCAGACCAAATAGTTTTTTAAGGCCATGTGAACAATGTTGTTTGTTTTAGATCTTTGCTCTGTTTGTGTCTTTTATCAGACCTTTGTGCAGCACATGTTATTGTTAAAAGTCGTAAATGCCTCGGTCCTACTACAAATCTTCTTTCCGTGAAAATACAAAAAAAAAAAATAAAGCGATTATGTGTAGATTTATGACTTTGCCCATCGGGCGTAGGGTTAATGGTCAGTCGTTTAGATATTGCATTTGTTATCTGCCACTCTTTTTTTCTTAAAAACAAATTCACGTAGAGGTGTTGCTTAAAAAATATTTTACACACTAATGTCTATTTTGGAACAGGGGTTTGCGGTATAGAAGACACTTAAAATTGTAGATTTTTTCTAGAAGCAACATGAGATATATTATACCATAAGTGTTATCTTCGTGAGTGTAAATACAATTAAAAAAATTACTTTAATACCCGCTCATATGTGTTCTGTTATGTCTTGATCTAGAATGATCTCTCATTAACAAGATAAATGATACATCGAAACAGATACTACACTTCATTTCTTGTCCGCAAAGTTGAATTTACGCCTCCATCAGCCCACCTTTCCCATTTAAGATAATGAACTAATAAACTCGCAGAAAAAGTGTTTAAAACCTAATCTGATATATGAGGATAGAAATCGGACAGTTTTAAAATAAATTTCGAAAATATTAAGTGATTCCTAATGTTTACAATTAACTCGATGGGATTGTTGGTTGGTTTAAACTTTAAAGAAAGAGCGGAATAGCGACGGGTAAGCGAGGGGTGCTCTACAAATATCGGTAAGTGGATAGAAATGACAGCTAAATTGTTGATCAAAAATGTGACAGTTATTCGATCATTTCCAATTGAATTACAACTAATCGAACTGATTGGAAACATGCTTTACGTCATCCGACATTACCGATTAATTGCTTTTGTTTCCTTTCGATTTCTTGAATTCTGTACAAAACACTAGCATTCTTTTAAATCTCATTAGTGCATTTTCTATCTTGATGTGGACGTACAGCTTTATTCTGACAGTCTTTTTACATTGGTCAGGCTTAACTTATTTTAATTTAAGCTTTACATTTATTATATAAAAACACATGAAATCTTACGGTAATGCATGGGTCGAATCTAACAGTAGTTCTGAATCTGTATATTATTTAAAAGTTATAGTTTTTGTTATTAGTCTGTCTGTATACAGATGGAAACATGCGATTTAAAAAAAAGAAAGAGGACAGGGCACGGTTATGGTATTTGGTGTGCTTGCAAGTAAGGGCCATATCATGCCACCTCACATATTCGAAGCTGGCTTGAAAGTTAATACGAAAATATACCTAGATGTGCTGCAGAGTGTGGTTATCCCCTGGTACAATCAAGTGGTTACTGTCAGACCCTGATTGTGACAGCAAAATTCTGCGCCGGACCATAAGAGATCGACGTTTGGCATCAGGAGTGTTAAGTTTGTTTGGTCATACATCGAGAACATCACCAAAATGATTTCCAAAAACACGAAAGCCAAGTATTCGCCGAGCTCCCGCTGGCGCTTGTGAAAAAGGTATGCTCCAAGTTCCGGACACTATCAAGGCGGTGATTAAGGCTGAAGGTGGCTACATTAAATAGATGTCAGCCTTACTGCATAATCAAGTTACCAGAATTAATTTTTGTCAAGAAAATGTTTAAAGTCAAGCTGTAGTGTTGTTTTCTTTACGGTGACACTTCTATCAGTTCACCTTATAGTCTGTGTGTACACAAAAAAAAAAGAAACATGCGCTTTTTTTAAACTAAAAAAGAATAGACAGGTACACATTATAAAAGCAGTAGATTACAAGCTCCACATACGGTAAAATTTTCAAAAAGTCTAAAACATCTTTTAACATATTACCTTACATTGAGGACATTGCGAAGTCTGCTGCAAAGAAGGTGGGTTCTCTCTATCGAGATAGAAGACCACTTAAAGATAAAAGTTTTATGTATATTTAAAAGTCCATAAGCCGCCCACAAATATGCTCGAACAACTACCACTAACCTCCCCCTCTTGGATAGGGTTAAAAAAGGATCCTCAATCTGATAGATCACACTTTGTCAATTAATCTCCAATCCCTGTCGCATCGCCACAGTGTTTCATTTCTGTGACTTTTTTACAAACAATTTATGAAATGTGATCTGATGAACAATTCAAGCACTCGGCATATCTGCAGCCTTAGCAATACTTTTGATGTATCTGTTCAAACTCATGTTCCCTGTAAGCCGAGGCGTTTAAAGCTATTGGTGACTGAGAAAGTTTCTTGTAATTATTAAAGGAAACACGCTTTGTCTTCGCAGCATTAAATGTTATCATCTATTTTTGACCTTATACTACTGCAGACTGGAGATCTACCTCTAGTATTTTCACCATTGCCTTGAATATGTGTCCATTCGTATTCCCTTCGTGCCTGTTATAGAGCGTGTTGTTGTTAGCAAATATTCCTATCTCAGAGACAATTTTATCAGGGAGATAATTTATGAATATCAGGAGTAATACATGTCGAAGGATCAACCTCTGACGTACACCCACATTCATATTATATTGTTTTGACGTATGACCACCAGGGACAACCTGGATTCTTCTCTTATTACAGAAGAGTTTAATTATGTTAAGTATCTATCTAATACAATCTGATTCTCATGAGAAGACCATCTAAGGCTGTCAAAAGCCTTAGATATATCTAGTGTTACTGCCCCACCCTCCCCTGCATTATCTAGTGCGTGGCATATACGTTCAGAGATTTCAGTTAGAATATCTGCAGTAAAACGGCCTTGCCTAAATCCATATTGTTGGTTGAACAGAAGTTTAGCAGCTGTAAGATGTGGACTACAGCTTCATTTATTGTGGACTCGAATATTTTGGCGAAAACGGGGAAGAGTTTAAAGGGCGATAATTTAAGTAGTAATTTTTTCGCCAGAATTTTTATAAACTGGTACCGCAGAAGAAGCTTTCAAGCAGTCTGGGAAGAATGATTCGTTAAGGCATTAGTTGAACAGTTTGGAAAGTATTGACTCAACTACAGCGGATATTTTAAAAAATTTTACAGCAGGTCCACTTGCTTAGAGGTGTCACACTATCACTCTATTTCTTTCACCTCTCCAGTAACCTTCGTTCACACTCACGCTTTCTTTCTTTGTCTATCAAAATCCCCCTCTGGATTCTAATCTCTCTTTCAAATATTTGTCCTTTTTCCTGTCTTTTATTTTAAAATTACTTACGCTATTCGCCTTTTCTACCTACCCTTTTTTATTTTCTCTGTATTTACACATTTTATTATTTCCTCTCACCATCTAAAATATTTATTTAGACATTAAAGTTCGCAGGGTGATACACTATCAAAAGCGTCTGACATGTATATTCGAGGATATTGTTTACAAAGTTTCGTTTACTTATTACTTTAGAAAAACATTCAAATACCGCTTGTACGCCAAATCAAAGAATACTAATAACGTGGTTTTGTTTTTGTTATGTTTGTTTTATAGCGATTTCGGTATTGAATCACAATAGTTAATTGATTCTTTTTAAAATTGACTTGGTGTTTCAATTATACGCGTTGTAAAGTGCCATAAGAAAATAAATATCAACTGTATTAACTTAACCATTAGAAAATGAATATCAACTGTATTAACTAGAAAGGACCTATTTGGGGGCTGTGAAACGTTTGTCATATTTGATTTTTCTACGCGCTGAGGAAGACTTATGTTGTGCAAATTATAATTTGATAAACAATTAAACTTTCATATATAAAAATCCAGGAATGGGGCTAAAAAAATGAACGCAATGTTGTGACGAATAAAATAAAAACTTTCTGACAATGAGTACATTCATGCATATATATATATATATATATATATATATATATATATATATATATATATATATATATATAAACGTTTTATATTTACACACAAACACACACATATATAATTTAAATGAAATACTAAAATGCCATAGCATTATAGATTGTATAATACTGCGGATATAAAGTCCAAATATTTATAAGAAATTCCCAAAGCAAATAAAGAAATATCATTATTTCAATCTTTTGACACCATCATTTCAATTTTAAAGTTCAGTCCATGTGCTAATAAGCAAAATTTATAATCATCTACATCTACTTTGCTGACAACATTTCCTCTTTTAAGATAAGCTATTCATTGAAAATCAATCGGTTAAGTAAAAAACTTTAATGATTATTTGTACGTCTTTTGTAAAACAATAAATGTTGTTATAATTTTACATAATTTAACTCAGTATCTCTTTCTCTCTCTCTCTCTCTCTCTCTCTCTCTCTATCTATCTATCTATTTATATATATACAGGGTGACCCCCTCAAAAAAAACAACACAAAAACAAAAGCTAAATGGAGGCCATCTAGAACATATGCTGTAGAACCGAGAAAAAAAAAGGCCAAAGACCCTAGGGTTTTGATGTGATGTTTTGAATATAATAAACTAGTTATGACCAAAGTTTCATTTCATTCGGACAAAACACTAAGAGTTGGGGCCCTTTGGGGGGTCACCCTGTACATCATACAGATTTTTAAATTTTTATAAAGGGAAATTCTGGACAACATTTCACGTGACAACAAGGGTAAAAATACACACCATATCTAACGCAGCAACAAATCCCGCATCATTATTAAATGCCGTCTGAACGAGGGCATTGTACTTTTTGTGGACATCAAGTATTGTCTGGACATAAATTTTTGGATCCTATAATAGAAAACATTTTCATTAAAAAAAAGCAAACACTATTTTCACAAATATAGATTTTCAAAGTTAGGCATAAGTAGCAATCAATCTGATGTTACTCCTATTCCTATATTATTATTATTAGCATTTCGGCCAAAGTTTTATTTCATTCGGACAAAACACTAAGAAATGGGGCCTAATTAGAGTTGGTGCCCGTTTTTTGGGTCACCCTGTATATATATATATATATATATATATATATATATATATATATATATATATGCATATATATATATATATATGTATATATATATATATATATTATTTGAGAAAGAAAACCTCGAATTAATAAAATAGTAATCAACGTTTCGTCCCTATTTCAGGGGACATAATCAGGATTTCGTAAGAAAAATGTAGAAGAAAAACGATTACAGACCAAGTGCGAGTGAAAAAGAAAAATATTCTTACGTCCTTCCCATTCTGGGTCGAAACTATAAATGTGCGTTTTTTTTTTCCTTTTTCACTCGCATGTGGGCTGTAATCGTTTTTCTTCTACATTTTTCCTACGAAATCCTGATGATGTCCCCTGAAATAGGGACGAAACGTTGATTACTATTTTATTAATTCAAGGGTTTCTTTCTCAAATAACATAACGTTAACCATCGCTTGTATTTTTATTTTATTTACAGTGCTATCTGCGTTTAATTCCGAACACCTGACCCCCTTTTCTTTATATATTTAATATCTTACTAAAGCTTCATTCAAGGACCCTTATTCTAATGCTGATCCAAACCTATTAAATGACTAGCCAGTCATCTTGCGTGCCCAGTCGTAAAGTACGTTTAAACATGATATTTTAATTTATGCAGATTGCATATGTCTTATTATAAAATACATCCTTTACTGAATATTATATATCACGAGGAATAATTTACCCGGTGAACTAATTAGCAAAAAATTAAAAAAATTAAAACTAATAATTATAATGTCATTCCTCAAGTTCCGTCTGTGTTTGTTTACAATATCACGTCAGCTGATATTTGGACTTGACCATGACTACCCGGGAAAGGTCACTTCTGGTTAATGTAAAAGTCTGAAAATATGCAAACAAGGAAATGTTTTGCAACGATTTTAAATGGTATCTCTTTTTTTTATTGTAAATTGAATTCATTTATAAGAAAACAAATGATGAAGTACACCTGGACTTGAATAGGGGGATAATTTGATCTGTAGTCGAATGCTCTGCCACTAAGCTATATTTTCAGATGTCAATAATTCTGTTTTTGTTTATTTTAAGAAGAAATGGTTTGTTTGAGATTTTTATATTTCTATTGCGCGTGTAACGTCAAATATTTTCCTGTAAAATTATTTTTTTTACCTATTAGAAAGAAAGACTATTTTTAGAATCTGAGCTTTCAGTTTTCGATATTTATTGGATGAATTTCTATGCAAAATATATCTAAGAACACTGCTAGATATATGATTACCTTTTTGTGAAATTTTTAAAAGTAGGCTCAGCCGTTTCGGAACCTATGAGGAAAGAACTTACATAAACTGACTTATATATAATAGTAGAGATAGAGATATTGATTTTAGAAAACATCTGGCATCTTCTGAAGAAATTGGAATTCAAGAAATCTTTATTAATAACTGTGTGATAACTGTGAATAATATTTGGTGAAAAATCAAAATATAATAATTTTCAAATGCTAATTCTGGCCTGTCTTCGTCCTTATAGTGACTTATGTTGAAATCAGCAAAAAATAAAAAAAATAAATAATTAAAATTCATATATGGTATATACTTGCAGTTAAAATTCCATCCAAATATC
Source organism: Euprymna scolopes (assembly GCF_053919585.1). Taxonomy (NCBI): domain Eukaryota; kingdom Metazoa; phylum Mollusca; class Cephalopoda; order Sepiida; family Sepiolidae; genus Euprymna; species Euprymna scolopes. The sequence continues at coordinate 23,650,117 of NC_136516.1, read as the reverse complement.
TGAGATGTTGTTCTAAAAAAAGCAATATTTATGATTAGGTGATTTTAATGAATGAAAATACAAGTTTTTCTTTTATTGAGAGTTGATTGTAAAGGGATGTTATCAGCCTGTTTGGATAGAAGAAAGTTAAAAACTACACCAGACATATATATTATTTAATTGGAATTCATTATTAAGATGAGTTTTTATTAATTTTATTTATTGCGGACTATTTTTAGTTGTTGTTTCACGATGCTTCGGCCAATTATACCTCTGGCCTTCGTCAGGTGGTAACCGCGACAGGATAGTGATAGGACGATAACAACCATGACGGGGGCAGTAATTGCTGAAGATACAGTTAGGAGATTCGGGTTCCTATCTTGTTACCACCTGACGAAGGCCAGAGGAATAGTTGGCCGAAACGTCGTGTAACAACAACTAAAAAAAGATTAGGATAAAGTCTGTAAAAAAATAAAATAAATAATTCTCATCTCAATAATGAATTCTAATTAAATAATATATATTTGATTCAGAAGACCATATAATAAATAAACATGGAATTATAAGACCAAGAAATCCAACTTTTATCGCTCTTCGAGGCCCGTGCTGCAGTGGATACAGATGTTGACTCTCTATGGTCCGAGGTGAGAATTGTCTGAAGATAGCGGTTTCAATCCTACCCAAAGCCGGCCAGAGGTTTACTCGGCCAAAACATGGTGAGACGATGACAACAACCACAACGATGATAGTAATTGCTGAGGATGCAGTTAGGAGTTCCTATCCGTCGCGCTTGCCACCTGACGATGGCCAGAGGAATAGTTGGCCGAAACGTCGTGAAACAACAACTTAGAAAGACGAGGATAATAGTCCGCAATAAATAAATTAATACACCACACATACTCATAAATCTCATATACTTTTTATCACCACTTTGCAAATTAAATGAAATACAGGGGGATATAGGAACAATAGAAACATTTCAAAGGCAAAAGGAGAAGGGTAGTGAGAAGGACGAGAATTTGAGCAGAGCTTATTTAATAACAGAACAAGGCCGATAGCCATTAGTCGCGTGCTCTCGTGTAATGAATGAATGCGTGAATGTAGGATTCACATGAAATTATTTAAGATAAACTAAAATGACCGAAAAATGGGCTGAAATGACTTAAATAAATAAAAAGTAAATGACTTAGAATGACTTTAATGAACTTAAGGATGAATTGAATGACCTTAAGAATGACTTGAATGCTTAAAAAATAACTGGAATCCTTCAAAAACAACTTGAATGATCTGGAGAATGACTTGAATGGCTTTGAGACTGACTGGTTGTAAAGTGGGTTATCATTTTACATTAAATTAATACAGAAAAGTGATCCCCTACTTTATATCACAATAAGTACAGCATGTAGCAAGAACAGATACTACACTTTTATCTTAGCCAAAAGGCCAAGAAAAGCGTATTTATTTGATCGCCCACGGAGCAAAGTAGGCACAAGGCCGATTTTTAATGTGAGGAGTGAAGGGGGAATGGAGACCAACTCCCCGGGGAGTAGGGGAGTTGGATAGTGACAATTGGTATGAAGGGTTGCCCCTAGATTGACCAAGGTCTTATCTGTGGGGTCGCCCCCATATAGGGTCTCGCTTGCAATATCTGCCGGAACAGATTGTATTTATTTGCTTCCCCACTGAGCAAATTAGGGACAAGGCCGTTTTTTAATGTGGAGAGAGAGGGAGGGGGGAGGGAAAAGGGGACCAGCAACCGATGGGTGGGAAATGGGAGCTGGATAGTGACAATTGGCATGAAGGTTTGCCCCTACATTAACCAAAGTCTGATATGTGGGGGTAACCCCACATACGGTCTTTGCTTGCAGTATCTTCCGAACAGATACTGCACTTTGATCTTGGCCAAAAAGCCAAGAAGTATTTATTTGCTCCCCCACCGAGCAAATTAGGCACAAGGCTGATTTTTAAAGTGAGGAGTGAAGGTGAAATGGGGACCAGCCCCCCGGGGAGTAGGGGAGCTGGATAGTGACAATTGGTATGAAGGGTTGCCCCTACATTGACCAAGGTCTTATATGTGGGGTCGCCCCCACATATGGTCTTTGCTTGCAGTATCTGCCGGAACAGATACTACACTTTGAGGTATTTATTTGCTCCCCCACTGAACAAATTAGGCACAAGGCCGATTTTTAAAGTGAGGAGTGAAGGGGAAATGGGGACCAACTCCCCGGGGAGTAGGGGAGCTGGATAGTGACAATTGGTATGTAGGGTTGCCCCTACATTGACCAAGGTCTTATATGTGGGATTTCTCCCACATATGGTCTTTGCTTGCAGTAACTGCCGGAACAGATTGTATTTATTTGCTTCCCCACTGAGCAAATTAGGCACAAGGCCGTTTTTTAATGTGGAGAGAGAGTGAGGGGGGAGGGAAAAGGGGACCAGCTCCCGAGAGGTGGGAAATGGGAGCTGGATAGTAACTGTTGGTATGAAGAGTTGCCCCTACATTGACCAAGGTCTTATATGTGGGATTTCTCCCACATATGGTCTTTGCTTGCAGTATCTGTCGGAACAGATGGTATTGATTTGCTCCCCCACTGAGCAAATTAGGCACAAGGCCGATTTTTAATGTGAGGAGTGAAGGGGAAATGGGGACCAACTCCCCGGCGAGTCTGGAAGTTGGATAGTGACAGTTGGTATGAAGGGTTGCCCCTACATTGACCAAGGTCTTATACGTGGGGTCGCCCCCACATATGGTCTTTCCTTGCAGTATCTGTCGGAACAGATGGTATTTATTTGCTCCCCCACCGAGCAAATTAGGCACAAGGCCAATTTTTAATGTGAGGAGTGAAGGGAGGGGGAAGGGAAAAGGGGACTAGCTCCCGAGAGGTGGGAAATGGGAGCTGGTTAAAGGTCAGGCATGTGGGGTTGCCCCCACATCTGGTCTTTGCTAGTCATAGCTAGTCATAGCTGCAGTATCTGTCGGAACAGATGGTATTTATTTGCTCCCCCACTGAGCAAATTAGGCACAAGGCCGTTTTTAATGTGAGGTAAAAACCAGCTCCCCTAAAAGTAGGCAAAAAGGGGGCACTCTGGTTACCAAAAATAATAATTGTCCCAGTATAGAGGGTTTCCCCTCCATTGACTGGTACAAATTATCTTAAGTGCAGCATCTGTCGGAACAGATGGTATTTATTTGCTCCCCCACCGAGCAAATTAGGCACAAGGCCAATTTTTAATGTGAGGAGTGAAGGGAGGGGAAGGGAAAAAGGGGACCAGCTCCCGAGAGGTGGGAAATGGGAGCTGGTTAATGGTCAGACATGTGGGGTTGCCCCCACATCTGGTCTTTGCTAGTCAGAGCTAGTCATAGCTTGCAGTATCTGTCGGAACAGATGGTATTTATTTGCTCCCCCACCGAGCAAATTAGGCACAAGGCCAATTTTTAATGTGAGGAGTGAAGGGAGGGGGAAGGGGAAAAAGGGGACCAGCTCCCGAAAGGTGGGAAATGGGAGCTGGTTAAAGGTCAGGCATGTGGGGTTGCCCCCACATCTGGTCTTTGCTAGTCATAGCTAGTCATAGCTAGTCATAGCTTGCAGCATCTGTCGGAACAGATGGTGTTTATTTGCTCCCCCACCGAGCAAATTAGGCACAAGGCCGATTTTTAATGTGAGGAGTGAAGGGAGGGGGAAGGGAAAAAGGGGACCAGCTCCCGAGAGGTGGGAAATGGGCGCTGGTTAATGGTCAGGCATGTGGGGTTGCCCCCACATCTGGTCTTTGCTAGTCATAGCTAGTCGTAGCTTGCAGCATCTGTCGGAACAGATACTACACTTTGATCTTGTTTATATATTTTATTGAGAAAGAAAAAATTGAACATAAAAAACGTACAAAAAATTCAATTCAACAAAATTAGGCACAAGGCCCTACAAGAAATTGGGAGGGGGAGGGTACAGGGTCTTTTTGACTATGTAACAGATGAGACTTTGAAGTCTTACTCTTGACTGGCAACATTTACCAAAATACCTCAATCACTCTGTGGATCCTAATCTAACTAATAACCCCAGCGTTCAATGTAAAATTTAACTATGTACAATTTGTATATTCATTTCTGTGTGTTGTGTGTGCATTTTTTTTTTTTTTTTTTGTGTGTGTATGTGTGAGAAAATAAAGTTCGATTTCATTACTACACTTTGATCTTGACCCGAAGGCCAAGAACAGTTTAAAAAGCTAAGAACAGCATCTATCAACAACAGACCTTTGATCTTAACCAAAAAGACCAAGCACAAAAGTGTTATGGACAGACCGACTGACAGACCGACGGACCGACGGAGTGACTTATAGAGTCGCTTGCACGCGACTAAAATTGTTGATGTTGAAAATTCAAAATATATTAATTTTCAAATGGTAATTTTGGCCCGTTCTCTTACTTATGACGACATATTTTTAAATGCACAAAAAAGAAATTAATTGATACTTTTCTACTTGCAGTTAAAGTTCCATCCAAATATCTGACATGTTGTTCTACATAAGCAATATTTATAATCAAATATTTCCAATTAATAAAAATACAAGTTTTTCTTTTATTGAGAGTCAAATTCACGTAAAAAAGACACAAGACAAATTCACAAATCTTATATACTCTTTTTTACCACTTTGCAAAAGTAAGGAGGGGAAGACGAAGATAAGAGAGAGAGAGAGAGGGGGGAATGAGAGCATTATGCAGAACAAAATTGTTGATTTTTTATACATTAATTTAATTTCATGTTCTTTCATATAAAAAACATGATATATTCTGTTAAAAGGAATTGTTCAACAGAATATTCATTACTTATAGGATGAAAAACAGTTTCTCTATATTCCTTTCTGCTTCTGCTCACGTATAATTGTATAATGTTTAAGTTACAATGTTTGTTAAGTATATTTTAATACTTTACAACGTCATGTGAAGGATATTCATAAACCTTCGTAAAATTATTTCAGACCTAATAAATATTAGAACGTAGTATAAGCAGGATTTAATCAGGAAAACAGTTTGAAATCACTTTCAGTTGCGGCGCTAAACAGCAAACATTTGGCAATTTTTCTCAAGCAATTTTGCGTCATGATAAAAGCCTTTTACCAGATGGAAATGAAACCATTAAAGTAACAGTGACTACATTAACGAATCAATAAATATGATTTTATTTTTATTATTGAATGTGAAATAACGGGCATCGTATGCGTCACAACTAAACTACAATTTCTCGCCACTGGATTGAACTATTTAATAAAAAAGATACCAGTTGCCACTTAGCATACGTTATAAATCTTCGTGAAATAATTGAGGCATATCGGTACTGCATGTCAACATTATTGTATCCCTTGATTTCTAGCATGGATGCTAACGTTAAGCAGTCCAGATATACTTAATTTCCATTATACGTCTAAATATTTTTTACGGATGGCTATATCTATATAATAAACTAAAGTCAGTTTTACTTATGAACAAGTAAAAAAGAAACATCGTATTTTAATTAGTTCTTTAACCTATTTAAGCAAATGCTGGATGCGTGTTTCGAAAAAAAATACAAGTTTATTTTAAATAATATCGCCTGTTATAGCTACAGGGAACTGACACTGGCTCAGTGGTTAACGATACGAAGTGCCAGGTTCGAATCCAGTTCGTTAAAAAGTTTCAATTAAGGCACTTGGCAAGCTTTAATCTAAGTATCCGATAATATTATAGAAAATATTTTTAATAGAACGATAACGAGGAAACGAATGTCCACCATCAAGAATGGTGCTCAACAATAACGACAAGTTGGATGGTTGTTTTTGTTTTACGACATATCAACCCTTTTCAGGTTATTTAATGCCGAATCCAGTGATTTTGAAGAACACTTTTTTAATAGAGTGTAATTGTTGTTTTTCTTTTAAGTCGGTTTTTATTTAACGCATAATTGGGACCCTAACAGGTACTACCCGCAGGTCAGAGTGGACCTGGGAGCAATGTCAATTAGAGGGTGGCCTCACACTCCCCAAAGCCCACAAACTGTCGCCTCACCATATCCAGGACCAACACCGACAGGGAAGTGTCATCCAGGTACTATTTTTAATAAGCTCGTTGTTTTATAAGCAAAGAAAAATTCTATATGACGAGTTTGCAATCAGGTCGAGACAACAAGGGGCACATAAAGTGCACCCTGACACTGACCGCCATCAGCTCGTCTACGTGGTAAGGACAGGATCGATACGCGATGGCACCGCGGACTTCGAGAGAAATGGGGAAGAAGATGAGGAACCAAGGTGAGGAATAGGAAGAGAGCTATGCCAACCTACCTTCTTTGGTGAACACTGTCGCTGGTATTTCCACCATTGACTGGACCTCACAAATTATGGCATACATAACCAACAACCCCGAATGTAGGACATGACAGAACCTGGTACTCGCCGCCGACGACAACCATATTTTCACTTTTTGTTTTATTTTTATTATAATTTGTTTTTGCTGATGATGGAGCATTCTATCAGATGCATGAAATTAACCAACTATTTTACGTCAGTCCGACCAGGAGATCTTTTTGAGATTCTAATCGTTATTTTGAGTGTGGTTGTTTGGCATTTTCTTGCACTTGGTAACCCTGGTATATTCGCCAGGTATTTTATAAATTAATTTGGATTTTCGTGTCTCATTAAATATTCTCTTGAATTTTTAAAATATAAACTTCTTAGTCTTCCCCTATTTATATACCTATACCAATAAATATCATCGAAATCTACTACTAATCAAATATCCGCTCAGATACCGAAATAAACCCAATCTTATAAAATATAGCTAATAATAAACATTTTATTCGTTTTTAAATTCTTACGTTTTATTACTTTAAAAAATCTTTCTACAAAAAAACTAAGGAACATGTTTAAAAGTATAATTTTTTCAGCAAGTTTCCAGTCGCTGTTTGGAGCTAATTTAGTATTTGTTGATACGATGTGCCTTCAATAAGTTGCAACACATTTTTTTTGTACAGGTATTAAATATTGTCATAGGTACTTGGAAAGTCAGTATGTTATTGCTATTCATCTTACGAAATGACAGACCAATTTTTGTGATGGCTGGTTCAAATTAACAGCTACAGCAGGAATTGGAATACACCCTACCAAAGCTTAATTGCCTCAGCTGGGAAATTTCTAAAATGCAATCTGGACGTGAGAACACTTTTGAAGAACGATATGCAGTAAACTTGTTTTAAACTTCGTAAAAATGCACAGAAACGTATGGAACGCTTCGGACTGCTTCTGTACCATCTTGCATGAATCGAGCATCAGTTTTTGAGTGACATGAAAGATTTAAAGATGGCAAGGAGATTGTAAGGGATGATGCGAGATGTTGGACAAGTAAGTAAATCAGAACACTAGAGTTGTTTGGTCAAATAAAGGGTTTCATGTATAAGGACGGTCGTGTGTCTATATAGAAAATAAGCGCACAGTTTGCTGCCAGTGTGGGAATTGTACACAATTATATGCGAGAAACGTAAGATGTGGAATATTTGCGCGGAGTTTGTACCAAGGGTGCAGTTCACAATTTCATCCATTGTCAAAGACTATTTAACCAAGATGGGCACCAAGACCGTTCCTCATCCTCCTTATAATCCAGACCTTGTTCCTTGTGACTTTTTGTCATTCCCTAAGCTCAAGAAAAACCTTAGTGGCTGTCTTCATGGGACAATTGAGTGTGGTACTATCGCTCTCCGGGAGGGTTACTTGGTTGAGGAACGTCTTGGGAATGCAACCAGCTCCACGGGGAATAAACGATATTCAAAGATATCTAACACGATAGATACATGCTGGAAACACAACGAAAACGGGTCGATACGTCGTCGGCTATAACCGTCTTGCATGGGTCGCATTATATGTGGTCGTTGCAGGCATATTCACATCGTCGGCATTAATGGTATGCTGAAATCGAATACTTTTATAAAATAGCAGCAAATACATTTTTATAAAAAAATATATAATTTATTTAAATACGAGGCATATGTTTATAAAACCAGAAAGAGGACGAGAGAGAGAGAGAGAGAGAGAGAGAGAGAGAGAGAGAGAGAGAGAGAAATATGCGTTTCATATAATGCTTCATTTTTCAACTTCAGATATCCGCGTGTTAGTCTGACCTTTCTGGAATGATTTTTACACTGCTAAAAGTTTCAACACACTTGTCATTCAAACCCAAAAGACATGCTCTAACGTTCCCAAACCCACAAAACACCTGCATATAACGTTTTTAACTTCATCACAAAGTCAGGCACAAGGTTAGAAGCTAGATATAGGGGTTAATAATGTAGCAACTCCCAGCTCCCTTAAAAAGGGGCTAACCATTGTGCCACATGAGGAGCATAGAGAGGCTATGACGAAGCTCACAGAAGAGGACTTACATGGAGTCTTCCAGAATTTGAAAAAGTGCAAACCGTGCATTGCAGCCAGAGGAGATTACTTCAAAAGGGACTAAACTTTCATGTATATATTTTATTATTTGCTCCAATCTTTAATAAATATTTTTGCCTTTTTATAATGATTCGTTTCAATACACCTTTTTTCTTTTTTTACATATGCTTTTTTTCTTTTTTTACATATGCTTTTTTACATATGCTTTTTTTTCTTTTTTTACATATGCTTTTTTACATATGTTTTTTTACATATGCTTTTTTACATATGTTTTTTTACATATGTCTTTTTTACATATGCTTTTTTACATATGCTTTTTTACATATGCTTTTTTACATATGTCTTTTTTACATATGCTTTTTTACATATGCTTTTTTACATATGTTTTTTTACATATGTTTTTTTACATATGCTTTTTACATATGCTTTTTTACATATGCTTTTTTACATATGTTTTTTTACATATGCTTTTTTACATATGCTTTTTTACATATGTTTTTTTTACATATGCTTTTTTACATATGTTTTTTTACATATGTTTTTTTTCTTTTTTACATATGCTTTTTTACATATGTTTTTTTACATATGCTTTTTTACATATGCTTTTTTACATATGTTTTTTTACATATGCTTTTTTACATATGTTTGTTTTTCTTTTCTACATATGCTTTTTTACATATGCTTTTTTACATATGCTTTTTTACATATGTTTTTTTACATTTGTTTGTTTTTCTTTTTTACATATGCTTTTTTACATATGCTTTTTTACATATGCTTTTTTACATATGTTTTTTTACATGTGTTTGTTTTTCTTTTTTACATATGCTTTTTTACATATGCTTTTTTACATATGCTTTTTTACATATGTTTTTTTTACATATGCTTTTTTACATATGTTTGTTTTTCTTTTTTACAAATGCTTTTTTACATGTGCTTTTTTACATATGCTTTTTTACATATGCTTTTTTACATATGCTTTTTTACATATGTTTTTTTTTCTTTTTTACATATGCTTTTTTACATATGCTTTTTTACATATGCTTTTTTACATATGCTTTTTACATTTGTTTGTTTTTCTTTTTTACATATGCTTTTTTACATATACTTTTTTACATATGCTTTTTTGCATATGTTTTTTTACATATGCTTTTTTACATATGCTTTAAAAAGCATATGTAAAAAAACATATGTAAAAAAGCATATGTAAAAAAGAAAAAAACATATGTAAAAAAGCATATGTAAAAAAGCATATGTAAAAAAGCATATGTAAAAAAGCATATGTAAAAAAAACATATGTAAAAAAGCATATGTAAAAAAGAAAAAAAACATATGTAAAAAAGCATATGTAAAAAAGCATATGTAAAAAATATATGTAAAAAAGCATATGTAAAAAAGCATATGTAAAAAAGCATATGTAAAAAAGAAAAACAAACATATGTAAAAAAGCATATGTAAAAAAGCATATGTAAAAAAAAACATATGTAAAAAAGCATATGTAAAAAAGCATATGTAAAAAAGAAAAAAAAACATATGTAAAAAAGCATATGTAAAAAAACATATGTAAAAAAGTATATGTAAAAAAGCATATGTAAAAAAAACATATGTAAAAAAGCATATGTAAAAAAGAAAAAAAGCATATGTAAAAAACATATGTAAAAAAGCATATGTAAAAAAGCATATGTAAAAAAGAAAAACAAACACATGTAAAAAAGCGTTTGTAAAAAAAACATATGTAAAAAAAACATATGTAAAAAAACATATGTAAAAAAGCATATGTAAAAAAGCATATGTAAAAAAGAAAAACAAACATATGTAAAAAAGCATATGTAAAAACATATGTAAAAAAACATATGTAAAAAAGCATATGTAAAAAAGCATATGTAAAAAAGAAAAACAAACATATGTAAAAAAGCATATGTAAAAAAAACATATGTAAAAAAGCATATGTAAAAAAGCATATGTAAAAAAACATATTTAAAAAAGCATATGTAAAAAAGAAAAAAAGCATATGTAAAAAAACATATGTAAAAAAGCATATGTAAAAAAGAAAAAAACATATGTAAAAAAGCATATGTAAAAAAGCATATGTAAAAAGCATATGTAAAAAAGCATATGTAAAAAAGCATATGTAAAAAAAAACATATGTAAAAAAGAAAAACAAACATATGTAAAAAAGCATATGTAAAAAAGCATATGTAAAAAAAACATATGTAAAAAAGCATATGTAAAAAAGCATATGTAAAAAAGAAAAAAAAACATATGTAAAAAAGCATATGTAAAAAAGCATATGTAAAAAAGCATATGTAAAAAAGCATATGTACAAAAGAAAAATACCATATGTAAAAAAGCATATGTAAAAAAGCATATTACATATGCTTTTTTAAATATGTTTTTTTACATATGTTTTTTTTACATATGCTTTTTTACATATGTTTGTTTTTCTTTTTTACATATGCTTTTTTACATATGCTTTTTTACATATGTTTTTTTACATATGTTTTTTACATATGCTTTTTTACATATGTTTGTTTTTCTTTTTTACATATGCTTTTTTACATATGCTTTTTTACATATGTTTTTTACATATGTTTTTTTACATATGTTTTTTTTACAAACGCTTTTTCACATGTGTTTGTTTTTCTTTTTTACATATGCTTTTTTACATATGTTTTTTTACATATGTTTTTTTACATATGCTTTTTTTCTTTTTTACATATGCTTTTTTACATATGTTTTTTTTACATATGCTTTTTTACATATGCTGTTTTACATATGTTTTTTACATATGCTTTTTTACATATGTTTTTTTACATATGTCTTTTTTACATATGCTTTTTTACATATGCTTTTTTACATATGCTTTTTTACATATGTCTTTTTTACATATGCTTTTTTACATATGCTTTTTTACATATGTTTTTTACATATGCTTTTTTACATATGCTTTTTTACATATGCTTTTTACACATGTTTTTTTTCTTTTTTTACATATGTTTTTTTTACATATGTTTTTTCTTTTTTTACATATGTTTTTTTTTACATATGTTTTTTTTTCTTTTTTACATATGCTTTTTTACATATGCTTTTTTACATATGTTTGTTTTTCTTTTTTACATATGCTTTTTTTACATATGTTTTTTTACATATGATTTTTTACATATGCTTTTTTACATATTTTTTTTTTTTTTTACATATGCTTTTTTACATATGCTTTTTTACATATACTTGTTTAATTATGTTTTTTTTCTTTTTTTACATATGCTTTTTTCTTTTTTTATATATGTTTTTTTTACATATGTTTTTTTCTTTTTTTAGATATGTTTTTTTCTTTTTTTACATATGTTTTTTTCTTTTTTACATATGTTTTTTTTCTTTTCTTACATATGTTTTTTTTTACATATGTTTTTTTCTTTTTTTACATATGTTTTTTTTTACATATGTTTGTTTTTCTTTATTTACATATGTTATTTTCTTTTTTTACATATGTTTTTTTTTACATATGTTTTTTTCTTTTTTTACATATGTTTTTTTCTTTTTTTACATATGTTTTTTTTTTTACATATGTTTTTTTTTTACATATGTTTTTTTCTTTTTTTACATATGTTTTTTTCTGTTTTTACATATGTTTTTTTTTTACATATGTTTTTTTCTTTTTTTACATATGTTTTTTTCTTTTATTACATATGTTTTTTTCTTTTTTTCCATATGTTTTTTTCTTTTTTTACATATGCTTTTTTTTTACATATGTTTTTTTTTACATATGTTTTTTTTTACATATGTTTTTTCTTTTTTTACATATGTTGTTTTTTTTACATATGTTTTTTTCTTTTTTTACATATGTTTTTTTCTTTTTTTACATATGTTTTTTTTTACATATGTGTTTTTCTTTTTTTACATATGTTTTTTTTTACATATGTTTTTTTTTACATATGTTTTTTCTTTTTTTACATATGTTTTTTTTACATATGTTGTTTTCTTTTTTTACATATGTTTTTTTCTTTTTTTACATATGTTTTTTTCTTTTTTTACATATGTTTTTTTTCTTTTTTACATATGTTTTTTTTCTTTTTTTACATATGCTTTTTTCTTTTTTTACATATGCTTTTTTCTTTTTTTACATATGTTTTTTTCTTTTTTTACATATGTTTTTTTCTTTTTTTACATATGTTTTTTTCTTTTTTTACATATGCTTTTTTCTTTTTTTACATATGCTTTTTTCTTTTTTTACATATGTTTTTTTTCTTTTTTTACATATGTTTTTTTTCTTTTTTTACATATGTTTTTTTTCTTTTTTTACATATGTTTTTTTCTTTTTTTACATATGCTTTTTTCTTTTTTTACATATGCTTTTTTCTTTTTTTACATATGTTTTTTTTTTACATATGTTTTTTTCTTTTTTTACATATGCTTTTTTCTTTTTTTACATATGTTTTTTTCTTTTTTTACATATGTTTTTTCTTTTTTTACATATGCTTTTTTCTTTTTTTACATATGCTTTTTTCTTTTTTACATATGTTTTTTTTTCTTTTTTTACATATGTTTTTTTTTTACATATGTTTTTTTTTCTTTTTTTACATATGCTTTTTTCTTTTTTTACATGTGTTTTTTTCTTTTTTACATATGCTTTTTGCACGAAAAAAAATTAAAATAAAATAAAATAAACACAAAAAAACGGATTTACCATTACATCGTGGTGTGTCAATTTGCACCGAACAATTAAAAAACCAAACGAATTTTCCTATCGATTTAATTTAATTTATTTTAGTATTGCAATTTGGTGAAATTCATTTTCTGAGTAATATCACACTGTGAGTAAATGTTAGTTCCGAAGCAAATAAAATCTTACACATGATTCAAAGCGATTACAAAGCATAATTGTACAGATTAAACAAGCTACGCGAAAGATCTTTGATTATACCTTGTTGTTATAGTTTGAAAACTATGCAAACGCTATTTCATATAAAATGCCTTATCATTTTTTATAGTATATGACATAGACACGATCACACAAATGTAATGCTGCTGTCATAAAAAAAAACAAAGAAAAAATAAATTAAAATTCGGGACGGCATTTTTCTTATTTAACAAAAGCATTTATTCCCGTTACTCGATACTAGATACTACTTATAGAGTCTCTCGCTGCCACATGTCCATCTAGCCTGTACGCGTTTCTCCTTCCGCAGACTGCATGCCAGCCCATTCTCTTCTTCGAGTTTACACGTCTATTTTTTCGACGCGCACTTCTCTTCTCTCTCCAGAACCTGGTGCCATTTTTCTTTTTTGTTTGTCTCGCCAACTCTACCTCATTTGCATATGCGCGTTTTTCGGCTACCGCTGCTAATCTCTTCGCAAGCCAGCCACCCTTCGCTGCTGCTGATATTTTCCCACACCTCCCTATGCAGTATGTTACCCTGTTTCGTTGTATCACAACTCATCAGTGCCGCTAGACTAGTATCTCTCCCAAGCCAAGGATTAAACCTAGAACCATCGTGTTGACAGTCGGCGGTTCTCCCACTCGAACCATGGAATTGACGCCCGTAAACAACTCGACGGAATGTCTATTTAAATAGACACCCACCACCACTTTTATAGTACTCAAACCGCCTGTTTGTAAAAAACAAACAACGAGCTTCGCATTTTTAGCCAATTAAGTAGCGGGTGAGATTATTTATGACAGTGCTCTACCCAAAGGGGGGACTTAAAATATATTTTTAGTCATCGACATACCATCCTGTTTCGTTGTATCACAACTCATCAGTGCCGCTAGACTAGCATATCTCCCAAGCCAAGGATTGAACCTAGAACCGTCGTGTTGACAGTCGGCAATTCTCTCACTCGACCATTGAATTGACGCCCGTAAATAACTCGTCGGAATGTCTATTTAAATAAATAAATAAATAAATACTAAGTAAATAAGGTAAAGTTAGGACAAATAGACAATAATAGATAAATAAAAATAATATATAAAATAATGAAGAAATAAAAACATATAAAAAATAAAAATTGTTAAAATATAAAATTTTAAAATAAAAAAAAAGTAAGCAGATGGTTGTGGTTATATTGCGAGGTTAGACAGATGCATCGCTAAGTTCACTTATATACAGGGTGGGCCCCTTACCTGGTGCATTGAGTATATATATACATATATATATATATATATATATATATATATATATATATATATAGTTAGCACATGGCCGCACCGGTTCTCCTTAGATCACCAAAGTTAAGCAACGTTGAGCCTGGTCGATAGCACATGGCCGATAATTTTGGGAATACCAGTTGCTGTATGTATCAAGTGCGTCGACACCTCTCTGCAAGAACTGCAAAGGCAGAGCGTCGTCATCTCTAACCCGGATATACATGCGATCGGGATTGCCTTTGAATTTTATACCCCCTTGACAGTTCCTCCTTCAGGGGAAGCCACTTTTGTATAAAAATAAATCTTGAAGTAATTGAATTTGCGCTGTGAAGATTCAGAAATATATTAGATTTACAGAATGCTGGCATTTGAAACAATAATTACCGCTGCATCATCATATTTGGATTGAAGCATATCATTCTATAAAACATGATATGTAAATATGCATGACGTGGATGGAGGCAGAATGATGAAAAACATTTAATGTTATTCATTGCCTTAGAAGAAACAATTTCTCAACCTCTTCGATTATAAAATTTCCGCATATTTTGATTATGAATGTATGTAATATTATTTGAGAGATCCTACGAATCAGACCTTAACAAACTACACTTACAGCAAAAAGATTCAGCTTGCC
>NC_136516.1:23622450-23629950 GCF_053919585.1 Euprymna scolopes | reverse complement strand
CTCATCTAAATAACCTGCTCAATAAGCATCGTCATTTGATATCACGTTTTATTGACACAGTTATCAACTAAACACATTACAGTTTTATAATAGCAATCCGTATTCGAACTGTACGAAGCATGCTTTTCATAAGTAAGACAACAAGAATTGGCCATTTTTTTTTACATATAAATTGTTATTATTAGCAATATATAATACGAACTGTTCGTATTTTAATTACCTGATATGATGTTTTATTATCATCATTTTGCAACTGAGCAAGCCTGTACAACACGCACCTGCTCGGTGCAGAATACGACTCATCCTTTACTTAATAAAATTACGTTATTTTTCTTGGTTTTAGTTATTGATTTGAGTTTGTTTTGATTCTTTGAAGATTGGCTTTCATTTTAATCGATCACGTTTAATCGATAATCGCATTTTATCATATCCTTTAATGGTAAAATTATTTACGCACCTATAGACAAACACACACACACACACATATGATAATGATTGCCACGTCTTGTCAGACGAGTGCCACTCTATCAGAGACTTAAAGTCCATGAGCCCCAAAATAACTTCCACCGCCACAGGACCATTTCAATAGACAAATGCCTGAGGGAGTATCTATACACACATGATGTTACAGAGTCTTAGCTTTGTACGGCAGATGAGTCTCTCTCTCGGTTCAAAATTCAAAGATCAACAAGGAAGAGCAAGATAGCCAGCAACAAGTTAAACTGCAGACCAGCTTAATGCGGGTACTGGTCTCCCACTTTATGGTTTTTTAAATCAGAGATTTGCTTCTCCTAGAAAGGTTGTCTTCACCACGGCTCATGGGAGCCCTCTCCCCCCCAAAAAACATACACACATACGCACAAACATACACGGTGCTAGTTGGCCGTTGACGTCGAATCCATAGAGTGAAGAAAACATTTTTAATAGAATATATTTGTTGTTTTCAAATCCGTTTCTATTAAACCCATAGTTGGGACCCTAACAGATACTACCAGACCGAGTCAGAGTGAACCTGGTAGCAATGGCAATTAAAGGGTTGCTCCACACTCCCCAAAGCCCGCAAGCTGGGGTCTTACCACCGAATATAGTTTAAGGTCATATCCAGGACCAATATATATATATATATATATATATATATATATATATATATATATATATATATATATATATATATACAATATTACGATTATTATTATACTCTTATTATTTGTGGTTTCTACCTTTTTTATATAATATGATAATAATATGATTTTTATATATAATCTCTCACATTCTGAAAATCCTATAATTAGTTGTTCGCTAGGTTAGCATTGCTGGAGTGCATCGTCCTTTCGAGTTGAAACTCTTACTTGTGATAAATCGGCTTGGGGTTATTAGCTGGATGGATAACCGCGTCCTTTATCGAGACGAAGTAGATCCATTTCACAGTCGGGCTTCGGCGTGATTTGCTTGATCTGTGTTAGTTAATAGAATTTCTTGTGTGCGGAGCTTTTGCTCAGTTGACAGAGTGCTTGTCTCGAATGCTAGAGGCTCGGGTTTCGAATCCAGAGTTCGGATTTGTCTAACTGATTTGTCCAAACGAGGGCGAAACTCGAGTCTTAGACGTCCAGTTCGTTGACTGTCATGGCTCTTATAAGCTGTAACTTTGTTTGGCTGTGGAATTATATATATATATATATATATATATGTATATATATATATATATATTAATGAAAACAAATGGATGTAGTGGTTACATGATATACGGAATGGTAAACTTCAAAGTAATATAAATAACAGTATTTATATATAGAAAATGTAATTTAAAAAGTCCTTATTTCGCAGAATTTCAAAGAATGCTATTCTTATAATTCTTCTCATCAGAGGACATAAAAAAATCAGCAAATTATATTTGTAGCAATGCTAGAATTTTCTAGTTAAGGCATTACGTGACACCGCAATTTATTGTAGTTATAAATTGCCAAATAAAAAAAATTGAAATGCATAAACTAAAGGCGTTGTTTACCAAATAAGATTAAGTCTTACATAGCTAAGACCTCCCTAAACTATACGATCAGCTATTACAGAAAGTAAAGCACATTCAATACAAATAGCCCTAGTGTAATACATAGGTTTTAATTAAGGCTAGACACTCGGTGATTTTTTTTTACACAGTGATCACCACTTATCAAGGCCCGGAAGCCACTCAGGGATAAGGGTTATTGTAAGTACATTACGTTAGTGTGGAGATTTGATGAAGTGTTTAATTAAGGGGGCGGTTCATTAGGAATTTGTTAACATTGGACTTGAAGACATCCAAGTTGTAGTCCGGAGGGAAGCAGGCAGACGGAACAGAGTTCCACAGGCGTGCAGTTCTAAGAAAGAAGCTTTGTTCATGGAATCCGCGTTTTGATTTAGGCACAGATATAGAGTGGGGGAAATTTTTCACAGTGGATTCAGCTAGACGGGTTAATTATGGGATGACTTTCGAAAATATCGGCGAAAAAAGCGACCCCTCCTTGTAGAAAAGTGCCCAGCCGAGAAAAAATAAATGTTTTTAGCCAATTCTTCGGTGTTTGTCGTCTGAAGGGTCGAACTTCTAAACCGTACTGATCTTGTGAAAATCCGTCGCCTCTGTCGAAAGTTTTAGGCAAACATGCAAACATACATGCATACATTTATATATTGGTAGCTCAAATTTTCGCCCCAAACCGATTAAAAGCCTTAGCTCTGAATACCCGTTATGTAAAATTTCAAATGTTCAGACCAGAAATTGTCTTAGTAATTTGGTTGAGACCGCCGAGTTCAATTTTTTTTTAAACTTTGACCCCTAATGTGACCCCTGAACATTCATTGTTTTGGGATCGAATCAAGTTATAAAATTAGATCCATGTCCAAGGTACCTATATCTAAAATTCTAAGTTAGACCCAAAAGTGTTTAGACATAAAATTGTCGGAAGAGTTTGGTAGAGTTCTCAAAGGTCAAATCGTTGAACTTTGACCCTTTAACAGTCAAATTTCTGACCGAAAACCGATCACACAGATTTTGCCAAATCTCAGTACCCTGTATATCAAATTTCGAGTCTGTAGACTTAAAATAGACAGAGATATTCCGTAGGGAAATGTACACACACGCACACTGATACACAGCTACACAGATACACAGATACACAGACACGTTCACTTTTATAGATATATATATATAGATGGATAGATAGATAACTTGTGTTGTGGTTCTGACAGGGAACGATGACATGCACACATTGACAATATGTTTACAGAGGGGGAGACGAGAGGAAAATAAGTTATTTGATGAATGAATAAGACAGTGTATATCATAGCAGTCTATATAATAGACCGTCTGTACATTTAAATGTCGACTGATGATGGTATGCTCAGCATATGTAGAAAGTAAATGTAAACCAGTTCATTTTATACGACAAACAAACACAACCTTGTTGTTCAAAGACGACATGAAACGATGGATATATTCATATATAACAACACTTGTTCTCTTGTTCCGACCGAACATCATTAAAGATTACAACATCCTGTTCACATGTTGGCTATCTACGAATACGCTGATCCCTTATGCCATAAGAGAGATTAACTCTTCTCCCGACTTCTGAGGCCCCTCTGGAAAATCTGACGTCTCCTATTCAACTCTCCCCTTTCAACCAACTGCCTGTTTATATTAAAACTAATCACTATTATTATTATATTTAATTACACAGAGACCTGACATATGACTTCGCAGTCACGTTTTTCTGACCATATTTATACTATACCTATAAACTAAATAAATATTATGTGTCCGTGTTACAATCTAATTTTCATACCGATAATGATATTAATGCTCTTTCATACTAATAACTTTTTTAACTAAGCATCTAACTTTTAAATTTTACAATCGTCTATTAGCAAGATCACCGCGGGGTCCTCTGCATAACATTAGCTGCTTATTATTGAGAGTTGAAAGAAATTCGATCTCACTAATAAGCAAAGTAAGGAAAATAACGGAAAATCCAAATACATAAAAGAATGATAGATTATGCATCAATGGAAAATTAGGATGGTAAAGAAACCTCCAAATTTGTAGTAGCAAAACAAAGATAGCCATGTACACTTTATTTTAGGATAACAATACATAGACAACTACAATAATTATTAGAAATAAATTAAAAATTATCAAGAAACGAGCGTGTTTAGATGAGGTCAAATATAAATTTGATACATCCCAAAAGGGCGCGTCACATAACAGAACACAAGAACAAAAGAATACAAATTGAAGTTCATGGAAGTTTTAACCCAAAGACGAGAATAACAATGAACTTGATAGGTTAGCTCGCTTAACTAAACAGTACGTATATATATATATATATATATATATATATATATATATACATATATATATATATGGTGACCCCCCCCCAAAAAAAAAACGGGCCCAACTCTAATTAGGCCCCGTTTCTTAGTGTTTTGTCCGAATGAAATGAGAGTTTGGTCATAACTAGTTTATTATATTCAAAACATCACGGCAAAAGAGTAGGGTCTTTGACCTTTTTTTCTCCGTTCTACACCATATGTTCTAGATGGCCCCCATTTAGCTTCTTTTTTTTTGGTCACCCTGTATATATATATATATATATATATATATATATATATATATATATTGGCAGAATAACACGAATTACATGCATTTAAGACTTAAGATTCCCGACAATGATGTAATTCGTAATATCATATATTCTCATCACTTACTATCAAGCAGTATTGAAGCAAATGCTAAAATATGCAATATATCTCTTTAAAATATTTTAATGGACATATGAAATATATACATTAATATCTATATATATTTATACATGCATGTATATATATATATGCATATATTGTGTTGATTAAAACTGTAGGCACAAATATTCATAGACTCTTTTTTTCTTGTTTTACATTTTCCCCAGGAAACAAAACACTTGAATAAGTCCACATTTTCTTCCAAACAATAACGAGTAATTCATTTAGCAGAATGTTTGCCAACTTTTCTTTCGAAGAATCCAATAGTTCTTATGATTAGTATTCCTGTCGGAAAAAAAACTAATCATTTTTACTACAATCCATAACAAATATTTTACACACGCTCACACACACACACATACACACACACACACATACACACACACACACACACACACATATATATATATATATATATATATATATATATAAATATAGACCTCCACATACATATACATAAGTTTCATATTACAGTGAACTAATAACAAAACTATCTAACACCAATTGTTAACTGGTAAATCTAAAAAAAATTATAACCTGTCAATAACTTAATTCCCCTGGAATTCTTGGCTTGAATAAAAATCTCTTTATCATGAAATTAAAAGATATTGATAAACTCTTAAATAAGAAACTAGACACATCAATAAATTGTACGCATTACAAATACACTTATTTCATCACACCTCCTTCCATTAAGTCTATATCAAACATGCTTCTAAGACGACCAACACTAATTTCCTACAGCGATGCATCTTTTCACTTGAATCCCCATGAAAGCTTTCAAAAGTATTCATTTATATACGTAATTATTTTCAATTTTAAACTAAAACAACGCTTCAAAAGCAGATAAAAAGAAAAAAACATATGTCCTAATTTTAATTTTGCGCGGCTAACGCGACACCCTGCTGATGACTGTTTTTATTTTTATTTAAATATCGAGCTGTTACAAAGAACATCGGGCTACTACCATCACCCTCGCACGCAGCATTCCCCCATACAGTAAAAAAAAGAAAAAAAAAACAGACTCTACGTTGATAAGGATGTTTAGCATCAAAATATATCTGATATAAGCAAATAAATTTGTTTATATATTAAAACATGCGTTGTTTTCAGCTTTCAAAACGTATTCATTTATATACGTAATTATTTTCAATTTTCAACTAACACAATGCTTCAAGAGCAGGTAAAGAAAGAAAAAAATGTATTCCCTAATATTATATGCATATATATATATATATATATATATATATATATATATATATATATATATATATATATATATATATATATATATACACTCCGTGCCAGAATTATATGCAAATCGATATTTTTGTTCTAACTCCGATAGTTTTCAATGAAAATTCCTGAAACTTCGCATGTTATACGGCAACACTAACGCATGCGCAGATATAAAAATTTTAAATGATCTGCGCAATAGTGAGCAAATGGCAACTATTTTCGTGACTTGCAGTTTTTTTCAGCATGCTAACTTTATATGCAAGATGGCGCGTAAAGGTGCTTTAAGTAAAGCTGAGAAGTGTATATTATTCAAAGGATCCATAATAAGATTTCCACCTTAAAATTGCCAAAGAATTACACTATGATCATTGTACAATCAAAAAATATTTTACTAACCCTCAACTTTGCAACGGGCGTTTTCACAAATATCTGTCACGCCGAACAATGAGCAAGATCAAGAGAGAAGTTCGCCGTAACCCACTTGAAACTAGCGAACAAGTTTTTAAAAGCTGGCGTTCCTGATGTACCCAAATCAACTCGTTGCCATATCCCGAGGAGAATTGTTAAATTTGGAAAGCCAGAGGTCCGCCCTCAATTGAAGGATATCCATAAGAAAAAGAGGATGGAGTGGGTAAGAGATCGCATGAAGGTGAATTTTCAAACAGTATTTTTCACCGATGAATGTCGAGCGACCCTTAATGGACCCGATGGGTGGAGGGGAGGATGGTACCATAATGAGGGTCTACGTCCCGAAAGGATCAGCCGTCAACAAGAAGGTGGTGGTGTGATGTTCTGGGCTGCAATTATTGGCAATGAGCTGATAGGGCCATTCAGAGTTACAGATGGCGTGGACATTACTGCCAAACTCTACATTGACTTAATTAAGGAACACTTGGAACCCTGGCTCAAGAAGAACAATTTGGTATTCCGGAAAAAGATGATATTCATGCATGATAATGCACCGTCTCATTCTGCAAGGATAGCCACTGAATATTTTTTGCCAGACACGGGAGAATAATGCGATGCCCAGCTTGTTCTCCAGATGTAAATCCCATCGAAAATCTGTAGAGCATCTTGAAACAAAATATTTACTACGGAGGAAGGCAGTACAACTCCAAGGATGACCTCTGGAATGATATTCTGACTGCTGCCAAAAACATTTCATCAGATGAAATCGAAAGTTTGACATCTTCAATGGACCAAAGGCTTTTGTTCTTGTCAATAAAAATGTCAATTATATGATATTGATTTTACTATGAAACTATATCGAAGTTGTTTGTTCTTTATTATTGTTGTTCTCAATTTACAAATTCCTAGAATAATCAATGTTTCGATGATCTTTTAGCACTTCACCATATTTTAGCATTGATTTGCATATAAAGTTGGCACGCTGAATAAAAATGCAAATTATCGAAATAGCTGTCCATTGTTTATTACTGTGCAGATTAGTTTAAAATTTTAGATCTGCGCTTGTGTTAGTGTTGCCAT
>NC_136516.1:23604950-23617450 GCF_053919585.1 Euprymna scolopes | reverse complement strand
AGTGGATGAATAGCGTGGTTTTAGGACATCATCATCATCATCATCATCATCATCATCATCATCATCATCATCATCATCATCATCATCATCATCATCATCATCATCATCATCATCATCAGCATCATCATCATCATCAGCATTATCATCATCGTAATCATCATCATCATCATCATCATCATCATCGTCGTCGTCATCATCATCATCATCAGCATAATCGTCATCGTCATCGTCATCATCGTCATCGTCATCATCATCATCATCATCAGTATTATTATTAGATTTTTATGATTTTTTTACATAGATTTTTTTTTTCAATTTAAATAATTTAGTGGATTATTTATTCGGTGAGCTAATTAGGTTGATGTAAATTAAGTGGGTAGTTTTTTTTAATATGGTGCAACATGATTTTGAATGCAGTTAAGATAGACTGAAAGAAAGAGGAAAGGAAAAATGGAGAAAACAGGATAATCGGAGTTGCTGATATTAAAATTTATTTATTAATTTCATTTTTTAATTTCTTATGTTTTATTTAAACTCTAAGCGATTCTAAATAAAACATCTTTCTCTTCTTACACAAGTATGCATATTTACTTATTAAAAATTAACAACTACACACACACGCGCGCGTGCGCACACACACACACACACACACACACACATATATATATATATATATATATATATATATATATATATATATATATATATGGGTCTTTTACGATTATGATTTTTAAATGAAATGTATTTGCTGGTTTGTATTACTGTACACATAGATTCGAAAAAGTTATCAAAAAACAAATACATAACAAATAAATGCTATCAAAGGCAAGATAAGTTAATTTTCTACCAAACTGGATATTTTTTGTGTTTTTATTTAATGTAACATGTTTATTCAGCTCGAAAAACATACAGTGGCACCCGACTCCTTCTTTGACACGATAAGTTTGGGAAAAGCAGTTAAAAATTAAAAAAAAACAACTAGACAAAATACTGTTAGAAACTCGCTCAATATAATTTACCATTACATTGGTTGACATATATTCTGTGGGTTTTTAACAGTATTGTGTATATTTAAAAAATGTTTAACTCCTTTCCACAAACTTACCGTCTCAAAAAGAGAGTCGGGCGCCATGTTTAATTTTCCATAACATCGTTAAACACTGTATGTTTTTCGAGCTGAATAAACACGTTACATTACATAAAAACACTAAAATATTAGTCAATTAGGTAGAAAAGTAAATTTGCCTTTGATAACATTTATTTGTTATATATTTGTTCTTTGACAACTTTTTCAAATCTATGTGTACAAGTAATACCAACCAGTATTTGCTTAACTTATTTAATCTTTTGTCGCCTGTAGTCCCGTAATAACAGTGGTTATTTACTTAATCCTAGATTTGGTTACTAATAAATTGTTATTGCTTTATTTTTCTTTAATTTATTTTGGGATTTTCTTGTTTTTCGGGTTTCTTTGCTCACAGACCCGTCGAAAGTGTATAAAGGCTATGCGTTTCTTAGAGCAGATTCAATAAAAGTTCTTTTATATAAGAGGTGCCTGAAATAAGTTCCCAGATGTTTTCGTATGCACATTTTTATTGATAATACACATAGAAACTCTAGTCCGCTTCGAAGTAATCTCCTCCGGCCGCAATGCACTTTTTATATCCTTCCAACAACTTTAGAAAGACCCCATGGGAGTCCTCTTCTATGAGTCTGTCAATGACCCTCGTCACAGCCTTTTTCGCCTCAGCAATTGTCTCATTAAAACAGCTTCTTATAGTTTCCTTAAGCTTAGGAAGTAACCAAAATCAAAGGGAGCAGATTCTGTACTATATAGCGGGTCAGGAACTTGCTGTGTGTCTCGGTCAAATAGGCTAATTTTCTTTGGAGCATCCTTGAGTCAAACTTCGCACAAATAGTCGCATCTTCAGTTCCTCGCGTATATTGTGTACAGTTCCCACACTGACATCAAACTGTGCACTTATTGTCTCTATAGACACACTCTGTCCTTATCCATGAAATTCTTTATTTATCCAAGCAACTCTTGTGTTCTGACTTCCTTGCTACTACCACACATCTCATCATTGCTCACAGACCCATCGCCTTCCTTGAATCTCTTATGTCACACAAATAACGATGCTCGATTCATACAAAGTTATCCGAAAGCAGTCTCAGCCATTCCATACATTTTTCTGGCATTTTTTTCTAAGTTAAAAAAAAAATATCATTCTTCTACAGTGTCCTCACGTCCAGATTGCGTGTTTGAAATTCACCAGCTGTGATAATCACGCTTTAGTGCCTTTGTACTTGATATCATATAAATTGGTCAGTCATCCCATAAGATGTATAGCAATAACATGGCGAATTATCTATAGTCTTTGGCACTTTTAGATGAGTATACAAAACACTAGAAACTTATTAACGGCATCTCGTATCTATCGCTAAAGTAACGTGTCGATGTTAGTTACAACATGACAGGGATATGATCCGTAAAAACGGATGAACTACATCCGGTTGCAACACCATAACAAGATGTCAGCATGCACAATTGCAAAATTGCATCTTTAAATTCAGATCTGTGGTGAAGGTTTGTCTAATAAACTCTTTGAAGTAAGTTTGATTTACTCTCCTCCTTGCAATAATTCATTTGATGAGCAAATGCCTTCAGAGTAAAACAAATGGTGTTAACTAACAGGAACTGTGGAAATTCAACGATATGCGAAATGTATTTTATTAACAAATATGTCCTGATAAAGCCGATATAATTTTGAATAGAGTAAAAAATTAGGTATTTGGAAAGAAACCCTAATAAGATACACCAAATATGAGTTAATTAACATGTCTTTTAAAATAGTGACAATTGTATTTTCAATATAGAACTGGTCCAAATCAGAATAAATAAAATATACTAATTAATACTCATAAAGTAATAGTTTGCTACATAGTTTAATACAAATAATAAAATCACATTGTAAAAGACACTCACTCGGTTCAGCATTTCCTGGCAGACAATGTTCGTGTTTTGCCCCATTTCTTTCGAATGTTCCCTTTTTTGCAACATGTAGAAATTTCTACTAGTTTCATTTTCACACTATTACACCAATGATTATATATTATTATAAGAATATATGAACAAAAAGAGGTTACATCAATAGGAGGTCACTCTCATGCTTTTTTTTCAGGGTGACTTATTGAAATTTTTAAAGCTACATTTTGCGAACTTGGAACTTTTTAAGCAGATTGTATTTAGCTTTTTTTAAAAAAAAACATACTGTTCGGACTTAATAGGAGAAACAAGCAGAAAATGATTCTGGATTCTGTGGATCAAACCGCAACAATAAGAAACTAACGGACATAGTTCTAAATCAGGAAGTGTAAATCTCTGATTTAGTCATTTTCGAAAATAAAACTGGCGGGCATTGAACGTTATACGTTAATTCTCTCAAACGATATGAACATCCGGCATACACACGTGCCATGATAGCGACTACAAAATTTAGATCGCTATAAACGGATGGGATTGAGAGATTATGAGACCCTTTTACAATTAATGCGAGCGAGATTACCCGCAAAACTTGATGCCCCTTTTGGGGAACATATTTTGATTCTGAGAAATCCAATAAATCCAACAGATGAACAAGTTCGTGAAAAACGAACACAATTCCTATTGTAATATTACATTGCATTGTCTTGAGATGAAACCAAAGATTCTCATAAAATCTAATGCCTACAACAAAACGTCAAAGATACCGCCTGCTTGAAACGGAAACGGAAACAAAGATGCCACTCGTAAATCTACAGAAGTACGCCAGGTGGCCACAACAGTACCCTAGATGAGACCTACATATTGTATAATGCTACAAGATCAGCGTTTCTACGAGTGAAATGGTGACAGAGAAAAACATGCAAAATACTGCTTGTTTTTTAGAGTGCATACATGCATATATGCATGCATGCATGTATGCAAGAAATTGGAAGCCTAGTAAACTAAAAGATGAAATCAGTAAGAAAGTGTAATATGCTTTAAAAAAAAAGATTATATTTAATTAAAACCGGAAGTAATGTCTTATTTAAACCGGAAATGCCTGATGAGAACGCACTCAATTTGAATTTTTTTCATAACTTATGACTAGGACTTGGAAAACAGCATGTTCTTTTCTGTGCTTTGACCCTGGAGCATGCATCCGTTGATATCTTATATGCTTTTATATAGAGATGTTGTTCTGGCTTAATTAAATGTGTCTAACTGTGCCATATATATATTCGAGAGTCAAAACAATGAAAAGAATATGCTGTTGTAATAGCCCTAGTTATGACGCCGCTACATCTTCATTGCTTAATCAGAATTTATGTCCAAAGATTAACAGTTGATAATTTTCGAATTTATGGCTCCCTATTTCTCTCGCTCTCACACTCTCTCTCTCTCTCTCTCTCTCTCTATTTCGCTTCCTCTCTCTTAGTATATATATATATATATATATATATATATATATATATATATAAAGCTGAACGTCTGTGTGTGTGTCTGGTCGCGAATAGGCTCCTATATGGTTGACTATTATAGAAAACTGATCACATATAACGATAGAAGATATATCGAGACACAGGAATGGGTATGTTTCATCTGGCGTAATGATGACTCATTAAAATTGTGGGGTCTGCGTCCACACAGTATGGAAATAAAAAATTAAAAAAAGAAAACCGTTTACAGGTGTTTTTGATATAGATGTACATAATAATACTTTAATAAGTATCTTTTAACTTAAATAGGGATGATATAATAAAATTGTGGGGTATGCGTTCGCGGCAGGCCCCCATAGAATGGAAATAGGCACAAAATTTAATAAATACTTTTCATATCTATCTGGGTAAGTATACTTTGATAATTATGTTTCAGTTTGAAGAAATATAGTATAATAAAATTATGGGGTGTTCGTTCGCGCCTGGCCTCCATAGAATGGAAATATGCCACAAAGTTTAACAAGGTTTTTTTTATTAGATCAACAGAATGTTGTGATAAGTATTTCAGTGTGAACAGGTATGGTATAATAAATTATGGGGTTTATCTATTTTATTTTTACTTTAATCATATTTTGCTTTGGTTTTGATATCCCCAAATTCGATATATATGTGCCTGGCCACTAATATATATATATATATATATATATATATATATATATATATATATATATATATATATATATATATATAATTAGAATTATGTAAAGAGTACTAAGGACGAGTCTCCTTAAGTCATGTCATTTCGAAGCTAAATGTTTTTCATCAGACAAGGAGGAATAGCTGACATTATTCAAATGTAAAGGGAAACAGACATAACCAATTTTGAACACATTGAGATAAGAAATAAAAAAAGCAAATGCCTCTGATTATTACATAAAACACTTGGATGTTTAATTAAAAAGGCAATTCTGAGTAAAACTGACTTTTGATCAAGACTTTCCTAGGAATCAGTTCGAAATCCCGCATTGTTTAAGATTCCGGGATAGTTATCAACAAATTCAACTACATAGATTTCCAGGTTTAAAACGATGCATACCAGGAAAGATGAAGAATTAATCGATCGAAACATTGAAGCAATAACAACTGAGATCAGAATACTAATAGTACTTCAAATACGTATGCGTGTGTGCGTATGTGTATCCGTGTGTGTCTTTTCTGTGTGTATGTGTGAGATGTGGGAGGGATTACTTTTGATTGACGTCATTATCAAATGTTTGATAACAGGATAAACCGTGCATAGAAATAATCATACCAATGTTTATGGAAACAAATGTCAATAAACTTATTCGAATTTCGGGGGATAAAATTGCGTTTTATATAATTCCATTACGAGAGACATTCAGTGAATTTGTAGTCTTTCTTTTACTAGCAACCTAATTTTTTTTTTTTACTCGCCTTCTCCCTAAAGAAGGCACATAGCAACTTAGACTTAAGGGGCTACTAATAGAGACCATACCTTGGAAAGATTAACAAGTTTTGAACTTCTGAATATCAGTACATCAGTATAACACTAAACTAGGAAATGAACATTTCAAGCCAGATAGTATATTACGAGGGGCTTGCAATAAGTAATGCCCTTGTCCCACTTCCCATCGTAGTAGAGCAACGGAACTTAGCACAGTTATTAGTCCTTCTCTACATAGGAACCATCCAGAGTTATGCATTTCTTCATCGTTTGATGCAGCTCTTCCGACCGTTTTTTTAGAACACCCCAGGTTGGTCCTCCAACCATGACGTGACTTCAGAAATCAAGGCTGCATCATCTGGGAAACGTTTTTATTTCAAAAACAACTTCATAGCTGGGAAGAGGTGAAAGTCAAACGGTGCAAGATCAGGAGAGTAGGGAAATATATTTATATATATATAAATATATAAATATATATATATATATATATATATATATATATATATATATATATATATATCAGTGCATGCCGCCCTGCATTGCTCAGTGATTAATTAAACTTAAATAGGATACTTTGATTAATACATATTTCGTATATATAAATATATTATTTGGACCCAATATATGGTAATGATTTAATAAAGTAAAAGAAATATGACTCGTACTCTACCATCGAGAATTGAAGCTAAAACGTTCAGTTTACGATTATTTTTCCTTTGACGTTAATGCCTGAGCAATGAAAACATATTTGCTTCAAGGCTAAAAATTAAAACATGAACTAATAGCTATTACGTTACGCATGCATATTCCTAATGCCGTCATTCAACCTTCACCTAGCAAATTCTATTTTTTTCATTTTCATACTTTTGCACCGATTTCCACCGTCTAAATCCAAAATATAAAGTCTTGCATGGGTTCAAATACCCTATATATTAAGTTTCATATCTGTAGATAAAAAACTGACGGAGAAATATGGAAGGAAAAATTGTTTATATAAATATACGCATATATATATATATATATATATATATATATATATATATATATATATATATATATATATATATATATATATATATATACAAAGAGGGGTGTGTTTACAATTAATTTTTATTCAAATATTACGCAAGTAGAATATCTGCATGAATATAATTACACGTAATTGTTTACTAAAGTGTTATGACTTGCAATAAGCCACAAAAAAAAGAACAGAACAACGAAATAGAGTTTAAACAATGTAAAAAGGTTACAACTGAAAAGAATAGTAAACGTCACCGAGCAGGCGATGGTCGCTCTGGTGATTAATCAACACCTTGGATCAAAAGGTCTATGGTTTATATAATGAATAGAACAGTCTATTTGGAGGGCGATTTCCCCACAACATTATAATAATCATCCTATGAGAAGACCGAAAAAACTAATAGGGAATTATTTATGATATATGTTTAAAAGAATATGCAAATTAGATCTTTTGCGTATGAATGTAAATCCACGACCCATATATAACAAAGTTGTATTTGTTAAATAAATAAAAATAAAGTTTTTAACATAATCTCAATACACAAAAAAGAGCACATTCATATGAGTATAGCTGCACTCATGTTAAGATGTAAAAGATAAATATATTGTTGTACAAACATATTTTACGGGTATGAATGAATGTGTAAATATATTATTGAAGTTTATATAGGATGTGTGTAAGCTAGCCCATTATATATATATATATATATATATATATGTATATATATATATATATATACAGTCATCCACATACAGTACTGTTTCGCTGTATCGTAGCTCATCAGTGTGGCTAGACAGGCAACTACCTGGATCCAGGATCGAAACCTGACTACTCGCACAACAATCAAGGCTTCTTAACCATTACGCTTATCGACGGCTGCTGTGCAACTAGTGAATCAACGATGTTTTGACAGCGTCCGATATACCTAAGCTCGATTTGTTTACAAAAGGATTATTTCTTAATATGCTAATAGTATATCGTGTATCAATCCTCAATATGCTCAACTCGATATATATATATATATATATATATATATATATATATATATATATATATATATATATAACAACAACAATACGCGCTCCTGATGATAATCGAATGCACCGATAGAAAGCGCCTGTGAGAGTACGACTGAATAACAGCTTTGTGCGCCACTTTATACAACATGTTAGCTTAATTTTAAACGACCTCTCGGGCGAATAGAAAAGATATCTAAAAAATCGGTAAATAATAATATATATATATATATAAACTGCTTGGCCATCGATACTAATGTTTATATACACAAAAAGTTTGTCCGTTGATATAAAATACATAACATTATGTACAGCGACGCCATTACTGCTAATAAATATAGTATTTATAACAGCAAGGGAAGAGCTACTTGAGACTAATATCAGTAAACTATGTTTGTAAAACGTTATTGATAATAAAATATGGATTCAAAATACTCTTTTAAACTGACCAAACATTTCTTGTTCCAATCTGTTCGTTTCCCATTAACATTAAATCGTTTGTAGTTCCCCTTTTCTTAAGTAAAAGTAGATAAAACGTTTTTATATACATAAAATGATCTTGTATTTCCTCTTGATAATGGTTTTGTATTTCGTCTTTATAATGGTTTTGTATTTCGTCTTGGTTTTGGTTTCATAATGTGGTCTCTGAAAAGAGGCGCTGCTGAAACATGTATGCACATATGTAGCCGATAATATCTGTTTAAATAAACGTATTATAAACCTGCCCTTTTTATTCATCGAACAATGTTTAATAATTACAGGACGTTTATTCGACTACCATGTAGGAAACTAAATCATACAAGCATTATATATATATATATATATATATATATATATATATATATATATATATATATATATATGCCAACTCATTAATGAAACAGCTGTAATAGAAAAAATCCAGGAAATAAACGAAGGTTATGAAAAAAGTAAACGTGAGTCTTTGAATTCTCAACAAAATTTGTCACTATATATATATATATATATATATATATATATATATATATATATATATATATATATATATACATTCTACAACCTTGCCCATTTTGGCCTTTTATTGTGTAATTAATAATATTCATTTATTTCACCTGAAGATTCCCGTAAAATGCATCTTTTTTATTTACTAACTATTTTTTCAGGCTGGTTAACATGAACTGCAAGCCTAGTTCTATTTTAAACATTTTCTGAAATCGAATTTACGTAGTATATTTAGCATTTACTTCAGAAAGACTATTAAAATTATAATTTACTTCGGACATAAAGACCATTAAAATAATAATTTACTTCGGAGATTGAGACCATTAAAATAATAATTTACTTCGGACATTGAGACCATTAAAATAATAATTTCTTCTGTGTTGATTTGAAAATGCAGGATGGAACGGTAAAATTGTCGCCATAAAAGACATAATTCCATTTGATGGAAACGGCTTTTCTTTATTTCTTGCAGACCAGTTGTGTACAAATCACAAGAGTGATAGGAACTTTCTATTATGTCTGAAAGTGACACAGAGTCAAACGAGCGAAGATACGCCGCTGTACAGCTCATGCAGTTTCAATTCATGCCAGTGCAAAATTCACAACATCACTATAATATCCATTAGTTAATATCGGTACTCTGATGAAGAGAACACTTTCTTTTAAACTCCGGGGATATTTTAATATTTCTTATTTGAGTATTTTGTCATGCATTAAATTATTCTCAATTATAATTTACAATCTTTAATTGTGCTATCCTATATAAATCTCTCTCTCTCTCTCTCTCTCTCTCTCTATATATATATATATATATATATATATATATGTATATATATATATATATGTGTGTGTGTGTGTGTGTGTGTGTGTGTGTGTGTGTTTATATATATATATATAGCCTAAATAAGCTTTGAATAATAATAAATAAAAAAAGAAACTAAGATTAACACATCGCGGACTTAGCACCTACATAATCCGACTTCTAAAAAGAGAATTCATATATATATATATATATATATATATATATATATATATATATATATATATATATATATATATATATATATATATAACTACTTCATTTGCTCACATAAATTTAATATACGAAAGTATAGATTTATGCGTAAACTTTAAGTATTTACTTCAAAAGTGCTCAATACGTAGGTAGAGCTAGTTAGTAATTTATAAAATATATATGGCGACTAAGCTACACTGAATATTCTGCGTTTCATCCACTGTAGGATTCGTCAGGCTTATGCGCATAAGCCTGACGAATCCTACAGTGATGAAACGCAGAATATTCAGTGTAGCTTAGTCACCATATATATTTTATAAATATATATATATATATATATATATATATATATATATATATATATAAAAGCATTACAATGGCCTACGTATATTATACAAAACTAAAACAGATTTACTCAAATTACAAACAAAACAATTAACCAATTATTCCAATAATAAATAGACATTTAGTTTGACCTGACTAACACCATTTACAATCCCACATATACAAAACTAGGTATTAATATAACATAATCTTCTACATCTGTCAGTACAGTCAGTGAAAGCTTAGATATATTTCATCCCTTGTTGTCATTATGATAAGATCTACACTGAGGACACCCAACGCTACCGAGACAAGAGAATTTACGAGCACAAAAGAGCTATCAAAACGAATGACGAACTCATACTATAAAACATTATCATCGTTTTGACTTTAGAAAAAGCCACTTTAATTACACATATACAAAACAAATCTACACAACGATTAATCGAATCAGCTCTCATAACCTATTCAACAAATACAATTAAACCAACAATGGGCTTCTATTATGTCTCCCGTCACCCATCTAAGGCTACTATCAACAAAAACAATATCAACTTGGATAATGAATGCTTTTAAATAAGGTTATATTAATCCCTTTTATAGAAAAGTTGCTCTTATCGTCTCCTTTCCTTTTATTAATATGACACACACATACACACACTCATATATATATATATATATATATATATATATATATATATATATATATATATATATACATACATATATATATATATATATATATATATATATATGCATGTACATATTTGTATGTATACATAGATTTAATATGCATGTCCGTATTTGTATCTCTACATAGATTAAAATTTATTATGTCATATATATATATATATATATATATATATATATATGAAAAAATAAAAAAAAATAAGAAGGATACGCTATTACTAAGTTTAAGTAATATATATATATATATATATATATATATATATATATTAGTATTTATTTGGAAAAATAATTTCATCAGAGTGCTCAATTAAAAGGAAAATCCAAATTGTAAGAACGTATTTATATTTTGTGTACAGAAAGTTGTTAGTTGAGACAGATCATTGGTACCGTCGGTTTCAAGCCCAATAATAAGGCTCGTTTAAGGTATCCTTATCAAGCTCTCTTAAGCCAATATTAGTCTATCTTATAACCGGAAGTGTGAAGTATATATACCTCGCGAATTCACGTTTAAATCTCGTTTTGTTAAATCCCCCCTTCTTTTATCGGATGATGTAATACCTAATTTTTAACTTTGAATTATTTAAATTTAAGATCTAATTTCGAAAACAAATTCTTCAACTAACAACTTTCTGTACACAATATATATATATATATATATATATATATATATATATATTTCTCTCTATATATATATATATATTTCTATATACATATATATATATACATATATATATATATATATATATATATATATTACATTATTGATTTACCTCAAAATTATACTATTTTTATGTTGCCAATAGTATTATCTATCAATTTTTATACGAATTTTAATAATTACAGAATGTATTTATTATAAATAGAAAATAAATCATTTATATCGAATTGAATAAAAGTGCAATCCCTTCCCTCGTTTATTCGTTAAAACATCTTGCTGTGGTTATTGTGTATTTTTTCTTCATTCAAGTTCCATATATTTACACATCTTATGCTCATCTTATCAAATACATATCGATTATTACTCTTATATTGTTTTATGCAAGATTGAATAATGTTTTATTGTACTTTAATAATTGTGTAGCATTTTTTAAATATTTTTGTAGGAATTCAATGACACATATATATACATATACATACATACACACATATACATAGACACACACTCACACACATACACACACACACCCATATATATATATATATATATATATATATATAGATACATAGATATATATTCCTTTTTATTATTCGTACAATAAAATTATGAAGAATATCTGCCAAAATAATTTTTTTTTTAAATTGAAGAATATATCCAGGAAATAAATTAAATTTATTTATCAACGGATATCGACTTCCAAACTATCTTAGAAGAAAATATATAAATATATTGGGTTGTATTAATCGCATTACCTAACCATAAAAGACGTAGAAAATTCTACGTTGCACGAAAGACAATTTCAATTTTATACGTTGTAGAATTTTAGCTAAACGCAAGGAAAATATAAATTGACGCACAGAGAGCCATGC